>NC_079455.1:12691400-12991400 GCF_903798145.1 Danio aesculapii | reverse complement strand
TGCTTGTCTTGAAAATGCTTCTTGATTTAAAAATGTTTAGATATTAGAAATAAGACAAAAAATCTAAGTAAGAATCTAAGTGCAGCCACCATATGATATATATATACATTTATTTCATACATATATTTCTAGAAGAAATGTCAGCGCCCACACTGTTTAGAGCTGTGTATAAATAAATTTGAAATATGTTCCACTTTTTTCTCTGAAATAAAATTATAGCACAATCCATTATTCAGGTCATGTCACATTAATTTATATTGCAAAGTAGTTTACTTTAAAGCAAGCAGCATATAGTACTGAACGTGAAAAAACAGTAGTGCTTACCATTAACATTCCACTTCACCTTCTAAAATTAAGCAGCTTATCTGTGTTTGTTTCTTCAGATGTTCAGATAAATCTCTATGGACCAAGAAGAGGATTTGAACTGGTGAAGATTTCAGCATGCAAAATTTCACAACCTACAAAATTACGCAATGGCCAATTTTCCAGAACGTTCACAGCATCAAACTCCTGCAACATATTCCAAAAACTAGCTTTTGCCAGAAACATGCCAATTATTTTCCAGGTAGCCCACGCTCACAGTAACATTATAGCAACATTTTTATTGCGTTTCTACTTATGTGTGTTTTAAAAGTGAAATATCCAATGTGACAAATTTTCTTGAAATCAGATGAATGTTAATGTGGAGATAACAGTATAATGATTGGTTTGATTATGTATGTATACCAGGTGTATAAAATAATTTATTTATTTATTTATTATTATTTTAATTATTTTGAAGAATGCTGAAAAGCAGCACCCATTGACTTCCATTGTATTTTTTGTTCCTATTATGGACGTCAGTGGCTGCTGGCTTTTCTTTTGAGTCTTCTTCTTTTTTGACAAGTAACGGACAGAAACAATGACAACATTGTCCGATTGGGTGAATTTTGCCTTTACGTACAATGAATTCCCTGAACATATAATCAAAGTAGAGCTGGGCGATATGGCAAAATAATTTATCACGATCATTTTTTTCATATCAGTCGATATCGATAATTATCACGATAAATGTCAAATCTTTGGATCTATCAATTAATTATATAAGATTTTCAGCATGCCAATCACTTTGTGCAACTGATTTAACACATTTTGTGAAATGTTAAGCTGTCTGACATTATACCTAAAAAGATAATAAACAAAAGAACAATCTTAATTCAGCTTTTACTGTTCAAGTTTTAAACAACCAAAGACATTACATACAAGTTATTGGATATTATTGTTCAACATCAGAAAAAAAATAAAACAAGTTTGGAACAAGGATAACAGAATCTTCAGTTTTGGATGAACTCTCCTTTTAAAGGTGAATTTAAGGTGAATTATCCTTTAATATATTTTATTTAGGGATGCTAATGATTACTTGATGATCTGTTGTCAATAAGGCTTTAATCGATAGACCTTATTGATGACTGATTAAGCGTGGACATTTAAAGGTTTAGTTATGCTTTGCGCTGTGAGACACGTCCACGCATTACATCAAGTGTGTGCAGTTTACCTTACTTATTGGGTCACCCTCTTGACACTGCATATTGCGGGATGCATAAAAAACCCTGTTATGTGCAGATCTCTGTTATATCCCCGGGTGTTTTAACCAATTTTGTTTGACAAACTGGCACGAATAGACCTATGCAGACTCTCATTTTATAAATAGCGCATCATGGCGAGAGGGGGTCTGGCTGCAGACTCGGTGCAGTGCAATCTGAGCTGCATCCAATGCTTTTTAATAGGCTCACCTAACCCCACCCCTAACCCCACCCCTCACAGTGACGTCACTCGCTCCATTTGAGTGCATTGTGTCTGATGTTGCATCGTTTAGTGATGCAATCTCAGCTTGCATCATGAAGGCTGCATCCAGATACTATTGATCACGGCGAGACATGCGGGGAGCCTCTCCATTCACATAACAAGCTTCTGAGCTCTCTCTCCAAGGTAATCTAAGAATACTATAAGTGCAATAGCTTTTAAAGACTGTCCAGCTCATGCTGCTCAAACTGCTTCTTTAAACAAATAAAACTGAAACTGTGAAAACAGTTTGATGGATTGTTTTGGCGCTAAAGCATATAACTAGTGGACTTGTTTTAAAGCGCTTCACCTCAGATGTTATTCGTTCTTCTTGTTTATGCTGTAGATAATTGACCAACAAAATATATATCAAAATTAAGTTACACATAATACATAACAAAATTTTTTGCAAAAAGATTGCATATATATATATATATGATTATATATATAACTGCGGATGGATGACGCTTCGCTTCTTGCAAAATAAGAACTTAATTAATGATCCACTGCTGTTGTAAACTGTCATATATTTGCTGCATTTTTAACATGTCATTATTTTTAAGATTTTGTCTTGAGCATCCGATTTCTCCTCAGTGATTATGTCCTTTAAATATATAAAGGCTGATTCTTTTACCGTTGATGAGGGACAATATTGGTATTACAGATTACAAAACAAATATCTTAATATTAAAAAGGAAACATAAGCTTGACAACAAAAGATCTTATAAATGTCGTAACAAATGCCCTTAAATAATGCAGCCTGTAGTTTACAGCAAGCATCAAGTGTTCATTGAGATTGTGTTGTCTGTCATCTTCTGTTTTCGGGGTTTTTTTCTCGTGAGGCATGGCTTTCGAAAATGATGACATGAAACGCTGCTGGGTAGTTGGGCTGGTTTACCAACACTTGTTTGGGTCTGTAATTTCTTAGCATCTTCATAACGGTGGTATTGTTTTAAACAATGAAACAGGTTTGTGGTGTTGCCTGCTTTTAATGGCACAAGTCGTCTACGCAGTTTGCAGTGCATGTTGCTTTGTTTTGTGTTGGACTAAAAAAACTATGTAGCTCAAGTCTAGTGATGTTTCTTGTCAACAACGATTGTGACTGTGACCTTTTTTACCTTATTTTTATCTTACTCCCTCAAGTGCAACTAACACTGTATGGCTGTAAACTTGTATTCTGCGTGCGGCACCCGGAAGGGCAGGCTGCAAAATGCCTGCGCAGCGTTACGCACAGTGCGTAAATATTATCGATCAATTATCGAACTGTCATTATCGTTTTATCGAAAAATTATATATCGTGGTAATTATCGAATTATCGCCCAGCCCTAAATGAAAGTATTTCATTTTAATGCTGTAATATTAGATTTTCGTTTGTTTGTTTTGTGAAGACACCAACCAATATTTAGATGTATTTCATGTAAATGCTGCTCTCAACGAGGGGTGTTGTTACATGACAATTTTTGAATGTGGATGATTAAAATGTCTCCTTAATCAGTTTTGAAGGAATATCATAGTATTGTGCTACAGAGTGCATTGTATTTGTTTCAGTTCTAGTGCCACTATCTCAATATAGTACTGTACAGTGTGACATACACATCATTTATGAACTGAAGAGGTGGAGTTACACTCACAGGTCACAGCGGTGATGACAAAATAGACATTAGTTGCATGTGCTTTAAAGCTTTGCCAGTTAAACACTTGACTTGCATGCTGAGCACATATTTTTTTCAGAGCGCATACACCTAAGTTGAGCACTGTGTGCCCGCAGACTACAAAGCCTGTCAAACCTAATTACAAGACTAGGTTATCTTTCACGTCTGATCTCAATAAAAATGTAAAGCCACACACGATTTACATATAAACACAGTTGGTATAAAGCGAATATAAACAGTTAAGCTACCCTAATTTTAAAAATGTAATTCTGTCAATATTTGCTCACTATAAGGATGTCTAACATCTCTACTGTATTTCTTTCTTTAAAATAACTATATTGAATATTGTGAGTGACCAAACAGTTGCTGGTTGCAGTATGAAACAATACCATGGAAATCAATGGCAACTTGAGTGTGAGTAAATAACAGAATTTTAATTTGAGTGTCTATCCCTTTAATATTAATAAAACATTCATTTTAACGTAATTTTTATATTTGTTTTATATTTGTTTTACATTTTCTTTTATATTAAAGAAAAATGTACAAAAGCACACACATCACTTTAAATTGGTGCTCAGCCAAACAGCAAAAACTGCAAAATATATATTCAAATAGGCGGCAACACCAAAGCTCCAAAAATTGGCATTTTTAGAGCTTTGGTGTTGCCGCCTTTTTGTATGCTGTAAACAAAAAAAAATCATCTTCGCTGTGAATCTTTGGCTGTGACGCACATTTTTTCCAGTGAGTCTGGGTAATAGCATCCTTCAGCTATCAGTTGTTTTTGTTTATTGTTTTGCTGTATCACAAAGATCTCTGTCAATTCTTCTCCCACAAAACAGAACAAAAGCTTCAGACAACACAGCTGTCCAATCCAGAGCCACCATACGCAGAGAAACTAGAGCATCACTCACAGGCCACAACGCTGCCTTTGTGTTTGTAATTACTGTACGTCTGATCAGACTATACTGAGTGAAGCTCAATAAGACAGAAGCACAGGTTAATTGAGGCTATTGAAAAACATCAGAGGACACGGTCAGCGCTGTTTGATGTAATCCGCACACCTTGAGACAAAGTTAACTGAAAAAAAATGTCTGGAATGGGGATTAAAACGTCCTTTGATTTGCACTTGGCTGTCAATTAAATCAAACCACAAAATGTCAGATGGCATAACCTTGTAGTAGTTTAAGATCGCCTCATTTTCTGCAAGTGATGTTTTATAAACAAATTTCAGGAGAAGCACAAACAGTTTTTGACGAGGCTAATTCATTATTGACAATCATTCTATTATCCAATCAGCTTAAGACCAAACCCCTAAAAATAGTCAAACATGTCATACCTCTGTTTTCTCTGGACTTCAGCATCCCTCCACCACCCCAGCTCCACACTATTAAACCTGATACATACTTAAAGGGTCACGAAACACCAATACACATTTTTTGAGATGTTGACAGTCATTTACAGTTGAAGTCAGATTTATCAGCCCCTCTGAATGATTAGCCCCCTGTTTATTTTTTTCTGTATTTTTTTAACTGATTTATTTTATCTTTGCCAAGTAATGAAAGAAATATATCTGAGAGAACATGTAATACAGTTAGAGATAAATTATTATTAGTAAATAGCAACTAATAAGGCACATGCGGAGTTCACTGACACACGTCCTACTTCGATGCCTGTATCACGTGACTCCACTTTCTACACTTTTTAAATGAAACCTTTGAATCCAGTGTTTAGTAGATTACTTTTAAATGATAGCCTACTGATTAAACAATACAGTACTGATTACATAGTAAGATATAGTTCTAATTAATAAAGTGGTCTATAATACTGATCATTTTGGGGTAATATTTGAGTACTTTTGACAGCTTCTTTTGACTTAACCCATTGATCTAAATTATCTGAAATGACAAAGAGAAAAAAATTAGGATTAGCTGGTATAAAAAAGTAATAAATTTATTACAGCAACGTACAATCCAATTAAACAACCAAAATAAAACACTAAAAACATGGAAAAGATCTGACTGTCATGTGACCATCAGACAACCATGAGCCTGCATTTGAAATTATTGAAATAATACCTTTCACCTCATCAGATTTCTCAAATTTCTCATTGCAGTTCAGATAAGTCCATCAGAGAGCAAACGAATTTAGTAATAGGGAAAAAGGGCCCTACATTACATAAACAAAGGCTAATAAACATGAAAATGGTTTTGTACTGCATGAGTCTTACAGTTTCTTGACTCTCAAGTTTTAAATAATGTTTCAGCAAGATTTGCAGAATCACTAATTAGTGATGTTCACTCAAATATTTAACAATCCATTATAACAAATTAATCTGGTCTTGAGTGTTTTAAAATGTAATACAATCAAATTACAAATAATACATTTTTGCAAACTGATGATGCAATCCAGATTATGTAACCAGTTACAACCCAGAACGTTTTCCCATTTAATATAATAAAATGCTCCCCATTACATCTCCTCATTGACATGTTATTAAGTAAATTTTGCGCTAGCATTGCTTTTCATGAGTATTTAAAAACAAATTGTTATTAAATCCCTAAATTGTATATTCATGGTTTTAATTAAAAATAAATGTGTCTATAGTGTGCAAAGAAAACTAAAACACATGGGATTTCACTCCTTACCCGCTGTAGAGAAAGAGACATAACTACATAAACCTGAAAAATAAATATTTAATGGGATTCTCATTAACTTTTAAAAGGCTTTATTTGGTATATCTCCAACTTATACTAGACATTGGGTGTGAGCAAATGCTCCAGCAGTCACCTAAAGATTGTGCTAAAAGTAGCAGTGTGGTTAAAGCATTAATCACAGCAAGAAATTAAAGCATCTTATCAGAAAATCCAACAAGAATGTGACACTGTACCACAAAACCAGATGTGTCAATTGAAACTGATATTTTTATACACCGTGAGACAGCTGAATGACTTTACATTGACATGTGGTTCGTCAGGATAACAAAAATATTTGTTTGAAATACAACTTTGTGAGGAAATATTGAGGATTTTTTAAATATATTTACACTAGACAATGTATTTTGAAATCTTCCTGAATAGTCTTTACATTATATTCTGATGATTTCTGGCATAAAAGAAAGGCTACAATTGGCCAAAATACAAATGTGAAACTTAAGACTTTGCTACACTTCAAACAGGCTACCTCCTATTTCGAAATAAATCAAACCTGTAGCATATTTACAACGCGTGGCCACTTAATTCAGTGTTTCTTCCGCTGAGATCTCATGAATGTCCAGCTGTGTGTCAGTGAGTCAACGAGCGCGTGCTGGCACATTGATGACCGTCTGAGATGACATGCATTTCAGCACTCATTTCCACTCGAGGCATTTTCACACGAGAAGATGAATGAACCGAGTCTTACCTCGCGTCTCCTGTGCCATCCTGTCTCTCAGTGTGTGCTAGTTTGGAGTCAATTGCTCTTTCTCCAAGTCCACGTATATTCTCGAAGACCACCTGCCTGCTCGCACAGGTGACCGCACATTAGTTACGCCGCACAAAAAAGCCAGGAAAGTGCAGTCCAGTGTTCTTATAACTACCCACTTCAATCAGTCGCGGATGTCAGAATTAAATCTCCAGAATCGCGCCAAAAGTGATCGGGATGAGAACTACTATGACGCATCAATCTGAAAGTAGCCTATCCTGACACACGAGCGCATCTCTGACGAGCGTGCACGATCCTCACTGTGACGAGCATCATCATGAATGATGCTGATGCTGTGTGTGTGCGCGCGCTCGCCGTGCATCTTATTATTAACATGGGAAAGCGCTGCGCGCGGATCCCTGGATGCTCATGACAGTTAATTGGGAATCTGTTTAAGGCTTCATAAATTCCCGAAAATCCTCTCGCGAAACCCCTCAGCGTCTAGTGCAGGCTGCATGAAATATAATTAGACTAACTGAGAACCCATAGGCAAAGATATAATATGGTAATGTTAAACATAATGTGAGAATTGTGCATTTTTTCAGGACATTGTACTTTATAGAATTTTTTTATATTTCCCCCCCTAATTTAATGGTAAATGTATGGAAAACGTAATCATTATGATGCATTTCAGCTAAAATATTACAGTACATTTCTCGCACCATAACAGATGTTGCCTAAACATCAGTTGTGTATTTCCTTGTAGCTTATACCTATAAAGGGGCTATACTTATTATATATATATAGGAATTATAAAAAGCTATACAATATTATACTGAAGCCAGATGTGGAGCTTATCTAACAAAATAACTCACGATAACGGTCCAAAAACTAGTGCACCCAAATATACATGTTACAGAGAAATATGAAATAAAAATTTAAAGGAGGAAAAATCAAGAGAAGCAAGAAATTGTTGAAATTTTGTAGGTTGTATTTTTTTATATATATATTTTGCTTGAATTTAATTGTATTATCTTTCAATTTCTAAATGTGTTTAGTGACTAAAATATTATTTTAATAAATATATCTGTTCAATAAATCTGTTTTGCTTAAATTCAGCAAAATACACTGCCTATGTTCACTGAGAAATGGATAAAAATATTCATTTTCAAAATGAGGTGTACTCAATTATGCTGAGCACTGTTAAAACGTCAATTACTTCCTACAATGTCAGTTAAAACTATTGGCTGATTTGTGAAGAGCTGTTGTTATATTTAGATACACCCTCAAAAATAAGAATATCTGTAAGTTGAAATAAGCAGAAAAGCTGTCATTGGTCTTTACCTTTACCAAAAAGTAAACATTTCTACACCTAAATGGTTCTCATTATGCTACGGATATTTTGGTTATTTAGTAATATATATATAATAAAATATTCCTTATAGATGAAAAAACACCTTGATTAAATGGTTGACTATCACATTTTCATTGTTCAAAATCATATATATATATATATATATATATATATATATATATATATATATATATATATATATATATATATTTATTTATTTTTTTTTTTTTTATTATTATTATTATTATTATTATTATTATTATTAGCCAGAATTTTTCTATGAGTCAGATTTATTAGCCTCCCTGAATTATTAGCCCCGTTTATTTTTTCCCAATTTTGGTTTAATGGAAAGAAGAACACATTTCTAATCATAATAGTTTTAATAACTCATTTCTAATAACTGATTTATTTTATCTTTGCCATGATGACAGTAAATAAAATTTTACTAGATATTTTTCAAGACACTTCTATACAGCTTAAAGTGACATTTAAAGGCTTAACTAGGTTAATTAGGTTAACTAGGCAGGATAGGATAATTAGGCAACTTTAAAAATTTAAAAAAGGCTTTTATTCTAGCCGAAATAAAACAAATAAGACTTTCTCCAGAAGAAAAAATATTATCAGACATACTGTGAAAATTCCTTGCTCTGTTAAACACCCTTTATTAAATATTTAAAAAAAAGAAGAAAAAAAAGTCAAAGGGGGGCTAATAATTCTGACTTCAGCTTATGTATATATATTAATTCAGGTTAGGTCTTGTGTTTCTGAAGAACTAAGTGGCTCTTGTATTTTCCAACACATCGATGGACAGCAGTGACACAACAAGAGAGAAAATGTGAGGAGAAAAAAAACTCCATGGCAACAGTACTTCCACAATTGCCTTGCGAGTGTGAAATACTGACATAAACAGGTCAGTTTTGCTGCTTCGGGAAATACAGAGCAACCTGTAATGTCCTTGGTCAAATGCAGGACAAATCTAAATTAACCCCAGCCTCTCTGAGTGGATATGAATAAAAATTGATGATTATGTTCTGAATTCAATACAGGCTACGGAAGGCAGCAGTTACAGCTGGTTCAAGGGGTAGTTCATCCAAAGATGTAAATATTTACTCACTATTTACTCATCCTTAAGTGGTTCCAAACCTTTGTGAGATTCTATCTTCTGTTAAGCACAAAAGAAGATATTTTGAGGAATGTTGGAAACCTCCAACCAATGACATGCATAATGAAAAACAAAAGTCCTACTATAGAAGTCAAATGCATTTCCAACATTCTTCAAAATATCTTCCTTCGTGGTGCAGAATTAGAATTTTTCCATTTTGGAAGTGTGCTTTAAAGTATCAAGGACAGTGATTTTTCGAGCTGTTGTAATTTGTGAAGAGGTTAAAGCTGAAGTGCTACTGAGGATCTGTTTTGAACTCAAGGCTGAGTGTAGTTTTCCACTGGTAAGTGATTGAAAATCTTATTATCCCATATAAACGAAGAGTATTTTCATCTCACACAGTGGCATTGCATCCAGAACTACTCGCACCGCGCCGTGACTTCTTGTGTTGTGCGGTTATTGATGAGCAACAAAGGCGAAAACTGGGTTGCAGAATGGATTATGATTTCTTGCTTTGCTGTTAGGGTTATTTCTAGAGGGTCACATTTTTCATGCTGCCGTGGTAAAGGTGGGTATCTGGGCCATTCTTCCACCTGTGCAACAGCCTATTTGAACAGGTTTGTTTAAATGAGGTTTATGTGCATGAATAAAACAGTCAGATGATGATGTTTCATCGGCTTCCGTGAGTCACCAACACTAAAAATTCACAGTGGTTCTGTCACATAGAGTGATGAACCTTCCTTTTACTCTTGCGCTCATCGGCCTCGTTTTCTCCATCTGATCTATTTCTGCTTTTTTCACTCTCTGATTTGCCACAACATGACTCATTGGGTATAATGGATATGATGTTTGTATTAGGCCAAAACATGTTAAATAATAATCGGATATTCCAATTGTTTTGAAATAAAGAAAACAAAATAATAGATAAAACAACAATAGGGGTGAATATAGCTGCAAGCAGCAATTACCTGGGCTGAGAACAATAGCGGCAAAATGAGGAGCTAAGCGTGTTTCAGACAATCTGCAGAAGTTTTGAGATCATTTTGAAAGGAGTTCACCCAAAACTGATTTAATGATTTCACTTGCTCCAAACCGGTTTGACTTTCTTTCTCCACAAAAAAAAAAAAAAGATATTTTAAAGAGAGGTGGAAACCTGTAACCATTGACTTCCTTAGTACCTGCGTTTCCTATATATAAAAGTCCATGGTTGCTGGTTTCAACATAATAAACACAATAAAAAACTCATCAAGAACTACTTGAGGGTAAGTAAACATTTTTATTTTTGGAGGGAAGATGATCGATTTGCTTTTGACCAAAAGGTGGCACTGCTCCCAAATGAACGTGGTGTGGGAAAGGTCACTATGACACAAAACGTGATGCCAATGTCAAAGCAATGAATAAAATAAGCATAAACATTAGGCTAGATTCACATTAGATTCATTTTGGCATATGGGCAACCATCCAGACAATAAGTTATAAATTGTTTAAAATATTTTGCCAACTTTGTTTGAAGGTGATCTGAGGCCAAATCGGACCAATGGTCTGAGAAGAATTTTAAAAAGTACACTGAAAAAAAATGATTCAAAGATGATTCATTGGATTTACTAAATCTTTTAAGGTAAGTGGTTATAAACAATTTATTTACTCACACTTGCAGCTTCTCCATGATGGACGTCCAGCGTTCTCCAGCCCATGGGTGCCCAAACTCGGTCCTGAAGGTCCGGTGTCCTGAATAGTTTAGCTTCAACTTCTCTCAACACACCTGTATGGAACTTTCTAGTATACATAGAAAAAGCTTGATAAGCCGATTAAGGTGTGTCTAATTAGGGTTAGAACTAAAATATGCAGGACAACGGCCCTCCTGGACCGAGTTTGGGCACCCCTGCTCCAGTCCCTAGGCTGCAGCTGTGCACAAGAAGTTTGGTTAGATGAGAAATGGTTGTGCCCAGCTGAGCCTGGTCTCTTTCTAGGTTTTTTTCATTCACTTTCGTCAATTGGTGAAATTTTGTTCCTCGCTACTGTTGTCACTGGCTTGCTTGGTTTGGGACTATGGAGCTGCGCATCGATGGATTTGCTCTTCAGTATTTGGACTTTCAGCATTGATAATTAAAACCACACTGAACTGAACTAAACTGAACTTTAACTCTGAAAACTGGACTGACACAGTTTACATAATTTAAATAATCAATATTCTTGACATCATATTAATAACAGCTTCATGACAATCTGCAAAACTGATCAAAAGCTATACGCATTTTTGTGTTTGGAGTGTAATTTTTGGCCAGTGAGGTGACGCTGCCTTAAAACACTTTGGGCCCTACCATACACCCAGCGCAATAAGGCGCAGGACGCATATGGCGCGATTTCATGTTTTGCACTACGTTGTTAAAATAGCAAATCTATTTGTGCCACTTTGTGGACTGATGGGTGGTTCAATCTAAAGTAGAGGTGTGTTAAGGCACATTGCTGGAGCGTTGCTATTTTGAAGAACTGAAATAGACCAACTGAATGCTGGTTTAAACTCCAGCGCAGAGCGCGTTAGTAATGAGCCTATGTGGGTTCAAACGCTTACACGTTGCTTAATACACACAGGATGTACAGCAATACACAAAGATCTTTACATATAAAAAAAAAATTAAAGGTTACAAAAATTATTATTTTCTACATAAATACAAAAACCACTGCCTCCATACCTTCTTCATGTCAGGGGGCTTTTTCAGTTTATTCATGACAATTTGTATAATATTATTATTATTAGCAGCATTGTTTATTACATTTATATTTATATTGAACCAGACGTGTGTTTGGATATAACTCAGTTGTTTGACCACACTTCGTTATTATTGTTCATTTATTTGTTTGTTGGAAATTAGAACTGAGTTTAGAAATAGTTTTGAAACAAATCTTTGTGCCTAACAAACTAAATTAAATATGTAGGCAAATGGATGTCTTAGTAGAGTGTGTTCAACACTGTTTCCTTATACACAAAAGTAAAAAGTAAAAGTAAAGTAAAGAGAAAGTAAAGAGGTATTATGGAGGAGGCTCGTTCTTTATCTTCACGCTGCAGATGGTCTGTTTAACCAGCCTGATCTCACGAGAAAACGTAAGTATTTTACGTTTTGTCAGTTTAGTGGCTAATTCGTACGAATTCGTACAAGTTCATTCGTACGAAATTGTACGATTTTAAAAAGGAGGCGTGGCACCTAACCCCACCCCTAAACCCAACCGTCATTGGGGGATGAGCAAATCATACTAAATCGTACAAATTAGATCGTACGAATTCATACGAGTTAGCCACTAAGTCAAAAAGTTACAAATTGCCGTGAGATTGTGTTGGTTTAACTCACTAGTGAAGAATTCAGTTTTTCCACTTACAAAGTCCACCATGTAAATAGTAAATGCGCCATGACACGACACATATGACTCTTAAAGGGAATGGGAGATGAGATTCTGATTGGTTTAATGCATGTTATGCTCAAAACACACCCATAACTTATTAAAACAATAAGCAAAAGGCTGTTAGACCATGCACCGGGGCACAGAGCATATTTTTCCATCCTTAAAATAGCAAAAGTGCATGCGGACATGCCCTTAATGCTTAAGTGCCATGCGCTTTAGACTTTGCGCCTATTGTTAAAATAAAGCCCTTTCAGTATCATCAGGGTATTCTGCCAAAGACACTTATTGAGTTTGATGAAGTTGTTAGCGCAGTATTTAAGAAAAGATGGATCAAACAAAAAGCTTTTGATCAATTTCCTGGAAAGTCTGAAGATGGGGTCTATAAGTTATAGTTGAAAAGCAGGGATAAGCAGACACTGACATTCACAGTAGGAGCAAAAAAATACAATTGAAGTCAATCACATGTTTTTCAGCATATCTTCCTTTGTGTTCAACAGAAGAAATAAGAGATGGATGAGTAAATGGTGATGAAATTTAAATTTTTGGGAGAACTATCCCTTCAATATTAATAAAAACTGAATAAACAGCCTAAGAGCAATTGGAAATAATGAGTCATTTTTCCAAATGATGTGTAATTGAATCAGGCTGAGTCAATTTTCTGAGTCATTACTATAGTACATACAGTACATTAAGAGCACATCTGCACAGTTTGTGGCACTTGAGGGATTGAGACACTGTGGTAATAGTTCAGACAAGATCTGTGTGCTAAATTTCACAACTTCCTCATGATTGGTTAAATGGATTGCCATAGACTTAGAAAATAGAAAGAGGAAAATTGATGTGATAGATAAATCTTTTGTATTAATCACTACTTAAAACACAAGATGTAATGTTTTTGTTACATTCACAATCTTAAATCTTTATTCATGTTAACCATGTTGAGGAAGTCAAATAGGATTCTTCTGGCCCAGCCTTCGATCTGTTTGTAGTGATGCAAACATCCTATATTTCACCGCTGAATTTGTCTTCCACCCACACACCCGTGCAAGTAAAAATGAGAGAAATCAGTTTAAAAGTTGTTTAATCCTCAGTGGAAAAGACTTTGAAGAATGGAATATTGCCAGGACTCAATATTGAAATCAGCACTAGTTTTATACGCTTTGGGCTGCCTTGTGGATATTATAATGACGGAAAATTGTTTTTCTTTTCCCAACACGCACTAAACACTAGTTAATGGCTTAGAGAATATGCATAATCTATTGGATCATTCACTTCCTTATGGCAATAAAACATTTTTAATTATCCATTCTTTAAAGGTACACTTAAAAATGTATACACGCACATCTTGAATTATTGTAAAGGAAGTGTTGCTTTCTATTCAGGCTTCAGCATTTATATTGTCCCCATCTGTCATGTTTACTTCTGCAACTCTGGCACAAACGACCACTTATTTGCAAGGTTGCAGGCTTATGCAAAGATGCATATGCTTTAATATTTCATATACTCACATGGTATCCCATTTAATATATGGCATCCATCAAATGTGATCTAAAAATCGGTTAAACATTGTTTAGAAGACTGTGGGCAATTTAATACATGAATCATCTCACAGTATCAGGAGACATCGTGCCCTCCATTGCAGCTTTCACACAGCATCTCTTCATCAGCCTTGTTTTCACACCCAGTTCATTTCTCCATATAACACTCATCAATGCCAATTTAAATATATTTGACATGTATGAACAGTGAAGGTAGTTGGTTGCTGGAACAAATTACCAACCTCCAGCCGAGCAGTAGAACCTAATGAAATCTTCAAAAAAGCAAATGAACATGCACTGGCTATGCCATGTTTGTAGCACAGTGTTTTATTAAATAGCCCACATGGTAATTGTACCATTACAACTAATAAAAACATTACAACTAAAATATTTTAAAGTTGCAGACTTCAAAAGGTAGTAGGAAGTGTACAGGCTCTGCCTTTGAAAGATTTCAGCACATCTGTGACAACATGTGACATCACTAGTCTCTCATGAACATCACTAGTCTCTCACAACTAGGGTGCTTCTCAATTCTTATTTGTGCACCCTTGTTTTCTGTATTCTTTTTCTTGCGCCTTAGCTCCTCCCCTTCGGGATTTGAGGAAGGTTGCAAGGAAAAAGTGTGAGGACAAAGGAATTGAATTAAGTGAAATGTCCATGTAACTTCCCTTGTTTACTTGATGAAGTGGAACACACTTTAAAATAGCATTGTCTATAAAGTCTAGATGGCATACAGCTGTGGATACTTACTTCTGTATAGCATATTTTTTTTTGACTATGTACAACAATAATTAATATTATTACATTACGGTTGAGTTTAGAGTTGTTGTAGGGGTAGACGTCACTAAAATACAATTATAGAATAATATAAATTAGTCTCATTAACTTCTGGCCACAGCTGTATCCCTTCTAACAACGATTGATTACCACATGAGAGCAAGTGAAAAGAAGTTCAAGAGTGCGCATCTAAATGTCGACTAAAATGCAACCCTAGTCTCTCACAGACATCACAAATGTCTGGAAAGAATGTAACAAAGGTTTTCAATCATGTTTAGGTCAGGATTCTGGACTGCCATTCCATTATTTCATTATTTTCAGCTTCAAATAACTATTTTACAAGTTATGCTCTTTGACAGGAGGCTCATTGTCCTGATTCAGGGATGAATGCAGGGAGGAACTGAATGTTGCTGAAGGAGCCCTTGGTGAACATCTGCATTCACTCTGCCATGTAGATTTGTTAGAAGCCAGGCTCCTGCTGCAGAAAATATTCCAAAATTATGGACATAATGATCCAGATCAAACCCAATTATAAACTTGCATCTATCACTAAAGTGTATTGGGATCAGTACTCTGTCCACACAACATGCTCCTCAGTAAAGCCTTTTATTATTAATAATAATTATAATTCCTTACATTTATATTGTGCTTTTCTAGACACTCAAAGCGCTTTACACATTCTGGGGATTCTCTTCATCCACCACTGGTGTGCAACATCCACCTGGATGATGCGACGGAAGCCATATTGCGCCAGACGCACACCAGCTGATTGGTGCAGAGGAAAAAGAGTGATGAAGCCAATTATAATATGGGGATAATTAGGAGGCCATGATGGACGGAGGCCAGTGGGGAAATTTGCCAGGATGCTGGGGTTAAAGCCCTACTCTTTTCGAAGGACATCCTGAGATTTTTAATAATCACTGAAAGTCAGAACCTCGGTTTAACGTCTCATCCGAAAGCTGGCGCTCACTAAGTAGTATAGAGTCCCCATCACTATACTGGGGCATTAGGACCTACACAGAGCGCAGGTTGGGCGCCCTCTGCTGGCCTCACTAACACCACTTCCAACAGCAGCCCAGCTTTCCCATGTGGTCTCCCATCCAGGCACTGACCAGGCACCGCCCTGCTTAGCTTCAGTGGGCGACATTTGGTTGTTTTTGCTAATGAGATGTTTGATTTTGGGCTTTAAGTCCAGATTCCCTTAAACATTAAGGCACTGTATGAAAGGCCCTCTTGAAAGGCATTTCATGTGACCAGAAGTGAGAACAGTATTTTCAATGAGGAAGGAAGGTTGAAATTTGAGCAAATATTATGAAGGCAAATTTTTATTTTTATTTTTAAACAGTGGACATAATTAATACTTGTCCTTCTATATAAATATAAAATAAGTGGAGCAAATTTCGATTTCATGTCAACTTTAAGGGGACGGTTATAAATTTATATCTATATTTAAAATATAACTTTAATCTAATACCTACCTGAAGTTGATGGTTTTACTAGAGCCACCAGGTAGCAATGACAATGTAGAGCACCCTTATTTAGGACTGAACAACACTGTTTATCCTAACAATTCCCTTCATGGTTGTAATCAGTCCCTTTGGTTCTCGCTGAGACGATCTGCTGACTGATCTGGGGCCTGCAAAATAGAAACAAGTCTCAGTTGAGTGACCCATTGTCGGCAGCTTTTATGACACAGTAAAACAGGTGAAGATAGTGTAATTAAGAAAGATGAATGAGAACGAGATAAGAGATTAAAGCCCCTGTCAATATTAAATCCTAAAGGGAGAAGATATAAAGTCCCTGTGGGGCTTGTTATGTGAACAGAGTTCAGCGCGTCTTAGGTACAATTAAACTGCAGCTCAATGCAAGAGAATTGCCTCGATGATGACATCAAAAGCTTCACCAGTCTCTCTCTCTCTTCTCTCTCCTCTTTCTCTCTCTCGCTCTGTTTCTATTTATAAACTCTCATCAGCACTGGCTGGAAGGTAGTGATGCTGCTTCCCTCCCAGTATTTTTCTCCATGGCCACATATGAATAGTCTGTCACAATGTCCATTTCTGCTCCTCACATTTTCTGTTACCTTGAAATTCAATTTTCAGTGGTTGAATAGCTGTCAGATGGCGTGGGCTGATGTGCTAGTTAATATGGATTAGTCAAAATATAGCTTTAGGCAATCATACATGCCTTAAAATATTATCATCACTGATCAATATTACAATAAACTTAATGTTATTCAAGAAAAGAAAACGGAAATAGTAATTATAACAACTGCCTCAAAAACTGTTTGTATCTAAAATGATTCTCTGAAATCATATTTAGTTAAATTAGTTTAGTACTACTTTATTATGCCTTCAGGACCACATGATTCTGACTGGTAAATTATATGTAATTTTAGGAATTCGTAGAACTTTCAAACATGAGTTTAGATATTTCTTGAACAAAACCCTGGGTTAACAATAGTTGGTGTGAATTTACCCAGTAGAATGTGATTAGCATTTAGCATCAGAGATTAAATGAAACTGAAATTCAGTTGTATGGCACTGTGAAAAGGGGTAGGATTAAACTAGATGATAAGACATTAAAAAAGTGAGCAATTGCCCCATATTATTATGATTTCTGTCCAGAGAGACCATGCTTCAAATTTCGATTGGTCTCACACTGTCATGTGATGCGATTCCACAGGTTAGATGTTCAGCAAGCTTGAACTTTGCAACGCAGGCAAACTGCAAAAACTTGTTGCACGAGCTTGTGTTTCAGGTCTGCCGCATTCCCATTCATATAAAATGGAAGTCTATGTGACGAAAAGTGCAGTGTGACCATGGCTTTAGAGCAGAATGTGAAGGTTTAAGTAGCGAAGTAACAGCACAGTTTTTGCTTAAAATATTGCAATGCACACAACATTATGGGTGACATATCAGAGAACAATAGTGGACCAATTGTTGGTGCCAGTGCTGGCCTGTAGGGTTGAGGGGCCCTAGGCAAGATTAAAAAAAATACACTGGCCCACTGGTGTAAAAACAGTGAGAAAGCACAAAAAATACAAATTGTAATATTTAAATATATCCATTTTTTTTAACTGTAACATATTTAACCTACAACTTGGCCCACACGGAATCTGTGTGCGCAGAATTCCACAGATTTTTAGGCCCATAATTTAATAATTCTGTTTATTTACCTTAAGTAATGTGTGTAAATCTATATTTATTCAGTTTTTAAATTAAGTACAGTAATATTATTGACTAATATGAAAATGTTCATCTGATTTACAATGCAGTTTGTACAGTAATATTTTCTGTCTTTTAGTAGAGATATTAAATGAGAGAACTTGCTTTGTTTACCAATAAGTGAATCTATATGGATTTGCATTTTAAACATTAAATAAAAGTTAAAAAAATATATATAATTTTTTATTTCACATATTATGGTTTTAGTTATAATAACTCCCAAAATAATTCCGGCAGAAATCCGCAGATTTTTACCAAAATTCTCCGCAGAAATAGCCAAAAACGTCCGCAGATTCCATCTAGCCCTACCTATAAAACATTTGTATATATTTAAATAGTGTAAATAATTTACTCATATTTAAACAAATAAGTTTGCAAGTATTGCAAAGTACTAATAAATAATGTATTATGCATAGCAGAACATTACTTTGAGCTTGCTTTTTTTTCCTGTGCTTTTCTTTTCTTTTCTTCGGCTCCGGAAAGATGCCGTTTGGGACGCCATTTCATTTCAAATTAAATTTGATTAAGATCGATTACAAATAGCAACGACACTTGTGATGTTATATTACTTAAGACTTTTCGGGTTTTATATCGAACATTGGCAATTTAGAGAGATATGTGGAAACTGTGTAGGAATACGTTACGTCATTCTAGTTCACCCAATAGCTGATTGCGTGCGGTGTTAAGCAAAATAGAGAGTGGTGCTACTGGGTATATCTCTAATATTTTCTGCTTTGATTCATACTGTTGTATTTATTGTCGTTTTCAGCTTTGTCTTGTATGAATTATACAGAGCTATTCTTTCAATGAAACGTTTTTCTCTCACCGTCGTTGTGAATTGTATAATGTATAATGGGGTTTGTGCATTGCACAATATGCATTGTTCATGATTAAACGCAAGCGCTCGGCCTCACCTTATGTTCACAATAATATTCAAGAGCAGCTTTCGTGGGGCCCTCCAAGAAACACGGGGCCTTAGGCAAACCGCCTACATTGCCTCTAGGACAGGTCGGCCCTGGTTGGTTCGTGTCTCTCTGGTGCATCTTGACCAAGACAGCAAGTCTTTGTAATTTATCTAAAGCCACAATATGCAGGGTAATGTCAGCATACCACCAAGGAGGACGAACCACATCATCATGAGTACTGTGGACACAGGAGGCTGTCTGAAAGGGATGTCCGGGTGCTAAAACATAATTTTCAAAAAACATAAAACCACAGCTTTCAATTTCACTGCAGAATTAAATGTGCACCTCACCTCCTGTTGTCCACAAAACTGTTAGTCTGGAGCTCCACTGGGTCAAATACATGGCTGGGCTGCTAAAGCCAAACCTTTGATCACTCATGCCGATGCCAAACATCTTTTTTAATGTTGCCACCAGTGAAAATCTTGGGCTGTGAACAATGTTAGATGTGTATTTTTTTCTGATGAGTCCACTTTTTACTGTCTTTCTTACATCTGAGAGAGTTAAAGTGTGGAGAAGCCCCAAAGAAGTGTACCACCCAGAGTGAAGCAAAGGAATTGATCAGTGATGGTTTGCGCAGCAATATCATGCCATTCCCTTGGCCCAATGCTTGTGCTAGATGGGCACGTCACTGACAAGGTCTACTGAACCACGTGCACCGATTGGTTCAAACATTGCATTCTTAAGGCAGTGTCGTGTATTAGGATGATAATGGACCAAAACACACGAGACTGGTGACAAAGTGCTTTGATGTAAATTTTCCCAAGTTATTCCCAAAGGTGAGTAATAGTTGGACAGCAATGCTGAAGAAACGCAAATCAAAGGTGTAGTTTGATGACAGCACGACTAAGTATGGAATCGAGGGAGTTGTCATCTTCATTACACCCAGTGGACTTCTGCAGAAATCATGTAAAAAATAAAATTGTAAAGCTGTGGTTGCCAGAATTTTACTATTAAAATACAGTAGAAACCGTGAAGGAATTAATGGTAAACTACTGTATTTCACTAATTTATACAATGTTTACTTTAAATACACAAATCTACACATTGTACTAAGACAAAAACACATCAAAAGGCATATGGTGATAAGACTACAGCTTTCCTACAAGCAGAAAAAACACACACAGCTACTAAACACCGTCATGGCAACAACACACTACACAAAAGTAATATAATAAACAATTTTGATTATGAACTCGTTTTTCTCATCATCATATTTGGACTGGACATTACAGGCTGTGCAGCTGCACTTAAATTACATGATCAATTCCTCCATTGATCGCTGTGCCTGGTTTTTCCATTGTTGATTGAGGCCATTGACATGTAATGTGTTCCTATTCTCTCTGTCCCTGCATCCCTAATGGAAAATGATTGTGGAAAAGCAAGTGTGCTGGTCGTACACATGTATAGATGCATCACCCACAGTTGCAGCTTTGATGACACATAATTAGCTCGTAATGAATTCCTCTTTCCCTCCTAATCAACAGCTGGGTCCCTCATTCCTCTTCAATCAGATTCACACTTGCCTGATGACAAAGACCACATAATGTTAGACAAATACAGGACTCAAATGGAACATGAAACATCAAATCAAAGTTTGAATGTGGAAGAGACAGAACATATATAAACAACATTAGCGGAATGCTATATCTGTAAAGTACAATACGCCCGCGCCCTCTGGTGGTTCATTTTGCACCTACAGACAGGATTAAAAATATAGTTCACCAAAAAAAACGAACGTTTATTCAACATTTGCGACACCTTAGTGATTACAAACAAGATGCTTTTAATAATTTTGGTGAGCTAATGATTGGATGATCCACTGAGTTCCATAGTAGGGACATAAAATATCAGGTTTCTTGATAAATATCTTCTTTTTGTGTTCAACACAAAACAGTCATGCACATGAAGGGGTGTGGGAAACATTGGCCCCTTTATTATTATTATTAGATTATTTATTTATTTATTTCTCACATTTAAGAAGAATGTGAGAAATGTAACAGACTGAAGTTTTAGTAGTAAGTAGTAGTAAAACTTTATTGTCCTTGACAGGAAATTTGTCTGGGCATCGCCATATTGCTGCAGACATTCACTAAAAACAAGCAATAAAAACATACAGAATACAACAGTTACAAAATGTATGATGCTAATTAAGATAGACTCTTGTTAAATAAACCCACTGAAACAGGTACAAAGGATTTCTTATAACAGTTTAGCCTACACTTTGGGACTCTATATCTTCTACCAGAGGGAAGCAGTTCGTAATGTAGAAACAAAAAATGAGTTGAATCGTTTACAATCCTTTCCATCTGATTGAGGACACAGGGTCTCATATATATACAGTTGTGAAATGTTGTGAAATGTCTTGTAATGTTATGCTTCTATATTTTCATACAAGAGAAGTAGGCTGTAGATACAGTTCCATAAGAGGCACAAAGATAAGCAGGGAGCTAAATAATGCAGCAGTTGCAGAGCCTTGCATCTACTGTTTGGAGACGAACTGAAAGGACTCAGCTGATTAAAAAGGCAGCATGTCTGCATAAATATTACATGAAACACACAGAAAGAGAGAGAAAGAGAGGGTGAGCTTAAGTCAAACTTTTCACTGGGAGAATTTAAAATGTGAAAAAAAAATAAAAATCTATATAAAATAGCTATAGCAACTAGACATGGACCATGGAGTTTTTTGCAGAATAATATTAATAATATCACCTTTAATTTACAATAATATACAATCATATTTTAACAATTATTGTTTAATCAAAATATTATATTGAATTGATATACATACTGTATATAATAATAATAATGCAATATAGTAATTCTATTATAAATACACATTTTTTTACATTTTGTTTTTGCTCAATGAAGACATCAAATCCTGAAAAATAAAATATTGAGTATCTCACACACACACCACACACACACACACACACACACACACACCACACACACACACACACACACACACACACACACACACACACACACACACACACACACACAATAAAGAATGGGTTCAAAATATTGCAGAGGACTAACCCTTATGTACTGTTAGGGATGTTTCATCCACTCTGGGGTGATTTTGAGTCTAAAGCGATTTGAGTCTAAAGCCGGTCGCACACCGATGCGCCGCGACAGCGCACACATGACAATTAAAAGTATCACACACATTTGTATGCTATTTAAAATGAAACTATTCAGATGGCGCTCTGTGGTGCGGCAGAAATTTGACCAGTGTCCTGAGTCGTGGCTGGGCGCCGAGTGTTACAGTGTTGCAACCCCCTTTAGTTTGGTCATAACTTTTTCTGTTTCAGTAAGCAGAATGATTTTTGCTGACAAATCTTATTTTGACACACATTTGAGAAAATACTTTAAAGTTTTAAAAAAACTCAACAATGCACTCTGGGAATATTTACAACCCTTTTGTTATGTTAGGGATGAAAAGGTCCACTAAATTTAAATTTTTGCATAAATCTGTTAATCAACCTCAGTTATGATCAACGCTACAAAACTGCTAGGAGATTAGAGGATTTTAACTCTTTAATTGCCAAATTCATAAATTAGTCTTGGACACGTGAAACAACATTGCCTTTGATGCACTGTTTTTAATTAATTCTCATTTTTTTCTCCCTAATTTACTGTTGGTGGCAGTTTTTGCCCCATTGACTTCCAATATAACCACACTTTTGCAAAACCATGACACCATATAATCTAGCATTTTTGATTGTTGGTGGTTTTCCCTGTTGGGAATAGGTAAAATTTGTAATTTTAATGTTGATCATTAAGTGGCACTATTAACCCTTTAGATAGGCCTGTGCAAAAAGTTTCTGGGGTTTATAGGGAGTTTAACAGCAAATTAAAGTGTGAAAAATTCAAAATATGCATGTCAGCTCTCAGAACTACATAGTGTAAATAAACACAAGGGCTGTGTATTTATGCACCATCAAATGTGGTCCAAGACTGTGATAAAAGTTTTAAAAATCCTGTACAAAATCCTTTTTATTGAAAATACCTTTTTGTTTGCTTTTCAACAAATCAGTGACATTATTTGTGAACTTGGTAATTAAAGAGTTAAAATCTTTTCTAAACAATTTAGCAGTTTCGATCAGGACTGAGGCTGATTAACAGATTTCTGCAAATAAATTTGGAAAAAAATGTTTATCTGATGCATTTTACAGCAGTTTAATTCAGTGGATGTTTTCATCCCGAACATAACAAAAGGGTAGTACATTTGAACAGTGCAAAAGGGTTAATGCCAGCATTATATTCTATATTAATACAATTGTTCACATAATATTTTACATTTATTTAAGTATCTTATAAATCAATATATTTTTGTAATTACGTCTTGGTATTTATATATTTTATGAGATTTATATGAAATATCAATAACATTTTCCATTTTTAATGCATTTATAAATTAAAAATAGATATATAATCTATACTTAAAATATAAAGTATCATTTGAAAACAAAAAAATTCAATATTTCCAAATATCACACACAGAAAAACATGTTATCAGGATGTTTAACTAACCTGGATTCTCTCATATGTTTTCCTGTGTGATATTTAAAATATTTGTGTGCAAATATTCAAATTATACTTTATTTTAATGATACATTATATATTTTTAAGCTAGAACAATATAACAATGTAATATAATCATTTCATTAATATATATATATATATATATATATATATATACTTATTTATTTAACTATTTGCAAACTATAAATTGCACATTTAATGGTATTTAGTTTATCTAATTTTAAAATACAATCATTTTATGTATTGATAGTTCTACATTTTTCCATTTGATATTTGTTAAATTATTAAACAAATAAAACATAAAAAATATTCTGCATACAGATATATAAACATAACATCACATTAAATAGAATCAAACATATTACATAATGATTATGTAAGAGGATTTGATATCACTGACATGTTTTTTTTTCCTGTAGTCAAACTCTGATCTTCTCCAGAGACAGCAGCTGCTTCCTTCCCTCAAAGAGCAGAACACCAGCAGCAATGGCAGAGTTCAGACTGTCCACACCATCAACCATCGGGATCAACAGTCTCCGCCCTCCAGTCCTCTCAGTCAGTCGCAAAGCCTCCCGACTCAGGCCGTGCGTTTCTCACCAATGATGAGGCTTGTGTGCCCAGCAACCCAGTCTGTGTAATAAAGCTGCGTCTCCAGGGATTTACTACTTTCATCACAATAATCCTCCAAACTACACAAATCATTGGCATCATCATCATCATCATCATGTGCTTTGCTTTGGTACTGGTGGCCTTCACCCAGCCGTAATCTGATGGCCTTCTGTGTTTTTGAGGTGTCGAGTTGTTATGTTTGGCCGTGGTTGTGCTGTGGTTGTCGGCTGCGTAAACGGTTGATGTTTTGGGTAGGTGATTTGAAATTTCAGTCCAAGTCAGGTTTTGGGATTATAGGGAGACGGAATGAGCCCCCATGGCTGCCCGGAGGACTTTAAGCTCCCAAATATCCACACACCCTAGAAGAAGCACATAAAACAGCCCATAAAATGCAAGCAAAATATGCAAGTGTATGTGTGTGCAGATGTACTGTATGTGATTATGTGTGACAACTTGATATTTTTAAAGTCTCTGCATTAAATTTGTGGTATATAAATGTATTTAATGACTACTTTAGCTATTAGTTAAAAAAAAAACTGTCATTTTTAATAATCAATCATTTTCGTCACTAGCCAGCTCATCACACATTTATGATAGTATTTCTTAAAGGAACACTCCATCTTTTCTTGAAAAAGTCTCCTAGAATTAAATAGTTGACTTGAACCATTTTTCAATCCATTCAGAAGATTTCTGCAGTGTCACTAGCTTGGCTTAGCATAATGAATTAAATCGGACAATATACACAATGTAAGTACAGAAGACTCAAGTTTTAACCAGGGTTCCCACCTTTAGATTTATGACTTTCAAGGACAATTTAAAGCACCATTAACTATATCAATATCAAGCACCTTTGAAATTCATACCTCAGCATACGTAGCGCCATGAAAGTCCTGACTGTACTATTTAGTTACACTTAAAATTGGCATTAAAAGGTAAAAAAAAATGGCCATTTTAAAAGTCCTGTCAAGAATTTTTATAAAATTTGTTGTATTTAGTACTGGTGAATTTCATTTGGGGTTTCTGGAATATTGATTAAAATGTGCATTATTTGTCAGTGTTATTGTACAAGATTACATTTTTAGATGTTTAATTTGTCTGTTTCGACAGTATTGTACAATTGTTGAAATAAAACCGTAACAAATTTTAAATTCAATTCAAGCGCATTCAAAAAACCTGTGTTTGTTTTTAAGTATATTCCAGGCCTTGAATCCATTTGTCTGAAATTTCAAGTACTTTTCAGTACTTTCAAAAAGCATGGGAACTCTGTTTAAAGGGCACCTATTTTTATCTACATCTAAACCCGTTTTCAAGATTTTAGATAACTCCATGGTCTCCATAATGTGTTTGTTAAGTTTCAGCTCAAAATACCCATCAGATAATTTATTATATTTTTTGTATACTGGAAATTTGAGCTGTTTACATAGTCATAAAACAGTTGTTGCCTGTGCCTTTAATGCAATCAGCTAGATTCCTCCCCCGCCCACCTTTCCCACATGTGTGTCAGAGCCATTGAGATTGCTCGCTATTGCTCTGATATGTGCAGTCTTCATGTAGATAACAGAACAGTGACAGACAAGAATGAAGCAGATCTCCTTTACTACGGTAAGAACTTTCCCAACTGGTTATTTGATATATTTGAGAATACGGTTATTTGATATATTGTTGTGGAGTTAATTCAAGCTTTTCCGAAATGATGATTCACACACATAAGCTTAGCATTTTTTTGTGTGTGTGTCTAAATAATTATTAATTTAAACTATATCAATAATTCACAAACTATACCAAACCAAAAACACATTAGGACATCATTAATTACAAGCATTTCAAAAAAGTATTCATTTTTTCTTGTTTCCCTACTTTATTTTAATCACTGACTTTAATAACATTAGTGTGTTTGTGTAATTGTATCCTGTATCTGCTACGCTGTAAAAAGTGCTGGATTAACACAATCATTTGTGTTGAGACAACACGAAGGAAGTAACTTAACTTATTAGTTTTTACACATTTAGGTGGATTGAACATAACACAATTAAGTTGTCCGCAAAAAAACTCAAGAATTGTGTTGTTGCAACTCATTTTAACAAGTTACAGTTAACTGTTAAAGGATGCAAAAACCATTTAAGTCTAGTCTTTTTAATATCTAAAAAAAATTTGACTTAAATACTTTGAGAAACACAGAAGTGTGTTGTTTACCTTTAGTCAGCAGTACACTATGAACAGCCCGCAGCGGCAGCAAAGCGTAACACTGAGCCAGGTTCCAGGATCCCTCACAGTGTCACAGATCAGTGTCAGAGGCACAGCCCTGCCATAATTCTCTTCTGAGTATGTTAAACGGGATGCCTCAGGCCGTTTGAATATAGCTGCAATTAGTACAGACACTCAAATTAAGGTGCGTGCAGTCCGGGACAATTGATTTAATAATGCAGTTTGATCTTCTTACCAATTATTTCCTGTGAGGTGTCAAGTTCAGACCAGACATGAGCGTCTTCCATCTTGACTTTCACCACATTGGTTTGTCTAGTTTATCCAGGGAAAGCTCTCGCAGTGCATCCACTGAACTGAAATAAAGCGTTTGAGCCTCAGCTCCAGCCTCCAGAGCACTGCATACGAGGCGCTTTCCTTCCAGAACAACCTGATGCTCACGCAGCTTCTTAGATCCAGCTATTGGGCCAACTTCCCTGCAGATGAAATGGAAATTAAAGCAACATCACTTATTGTAAATAAGAGCAATACTTACTCATTTAAATATTTTAATAATATTACATTTATTAGTTTAGCCATATCAACAGCATCGTCTGTAATCATGCCAACATTGGTGATAAATATTCAATACATCGTTTACAAACATAAAAGTTTCTTAATAAATAAGCATCATACTATTAACAATCCGATACTACATTATTGATAAAAGGACATATAAGATTAATTTTCAATATGGTACCTTAAATTACATTTCCCTTAAAAAGATCTTAAGAATTTCTAATACAAGTTAAAAATATTATTCTAATTAAAACTGTTTTGTAGTAAAAATATTGTTACAAAAGTCACAAATTGGTTTAAATTAGGAGTACAGACCTTATGCATACTAAATTGGATAATTATTCCATTAGATGTTAGTACATCTTTATTGGCTTCTATAACTGGTTTTAATTCTTATTCTTCAGGATAGAGGGAAAGTTTACATTTACATTTACATTTAGTCATTTAGCAGACGCTTTTATCCAAAGCGACTTACAAATGAGACAAGGAAGCAATTTACACAACTATAAGAGCAGCAGTGAACAAGCGCTATAGACAAGTTTCAGGCGTGTAAAAGTCTAAGAAGCAAAACATTAGTAGAAAATTTTTTTGTTTTGTTTTTTTTTTTGTTTTTTTGTTTTTTAGAGAGAGAGAGAGAGAAAGAGGGCGCAGTTAGTGGTATAGCCAGAGAGGCAATTGCAGATTAGGAGGAAAAGTGGAGACTAAACAGTTGTGTTTTTAGTCGTTTCTTGAAGACAGCAAGTGACTCTGCTGTTCTGATGTAGTTAGGGAGTTCATTCCACCAACTGGGCAGATTGAATGTGAGAGTTCGGGAAAGTGATTTCTTCCCTCTTTGGGAATGGAACAACGAGGCGACGTTCATTCACAGAACGCAAGTTTCTGGAGGGCACATATATCTGCAGAAGTGAGAGCAGATACGAAGGAAGCACAGCTAGAGGTCACTTTGTAAGCAAACATCAGAGCTTTGAATTTGATGCGGGCAGCAACTGGAAGCAGTGCAAACGGTGAGTAGCGGAGTGACATGTGCTCTTTTGGGTTCCATCAAAGACCACACGTGCTGCTGCGTTCTGAAGCAGCTGAAGAGGTTTGATAGAACTGAGCTGGTAGCCCGGCTAGCAGAGAGTTGCATAGTCCAGTTTGGAGAGGACAAGAGCTTGAACAATGAGTTTGAGCTGTAATGTTCGATGGAAGGGTCGGACCTTTCTGATGTTGTAGAGTGCGAATCTGGCAAGATCGGGCAGTTCTAGAAATGTGGTCAGAGAAGTTCAGTTTGTCATCATCGTAACTCCAAGGCTTTTTACCATTTTGGATGGCAGTGATGGTTGCTCCATCCATCTGGATTGAAAAGTTATGGTGAAGAGTCGGGTTGGCAGAAACTTCAAAGCATTTCCGTTTTCATGAGGTTAAGCTGGAGATGATGATCTTTCATCCAGAGTGAAATGTCTGACAGGCAGGCTGAAATGCGAGCTGGAACCGAGGGATCATCAGGGTGGAAAGAGAGGTATAGCTGGGTGTCATCAAGCATAGCAGTGGTAGGAAAAACCATGTTTCTGGATGACTGTTCCTAAAGATGGCCGTGTAGATAGAGAAGAGAAGTGGTCCAAGCACAGAGCCCTGAGGTACCCCAGTGTATAGATGCTGTAGGTTGGACACCTCTCCCCTCCACGACACCCTGAAATGACCTGTCCGAGAGGTAGGAACTGAACCATTGAATAACAGTGCCTGTGACGCCCCAGTGACTCAAGCGTAGATAGCAGGATCTGGTGGTTTACAGTGTCAAAGCAGCTGATAAATCCAGCAGATGAGGACAGATGATTTAGAGTCTGCTTTAGCCAGTCTGAGGTCCTCCACGACCGAGAGCAGGGCAGTCTCAGTTGAAGTGGCCTTTCTTAAAGCCAGATTGCTTGTTGTCCATGAGGTTGTTTTGAGTAGAAAGTCTAGGACTTGATTGAACACTACTTTCTCCAAAATCTTGGCCATGAATGGAAGCAGGGATACCGGTCGGTAGTTTTCAAGTAGCGTTTGATCCAGGTTGGGTTTCTTAGCAGAGGGGTTACCCTAGCCTGCTTAAATGAAGTAGGGAATAGACCAGAGTCAAGAGATGTGTTAATTATGTGAGTCAGTGTTGGTATGACTGCAGGAGAAATGGCTTGCAGGAGTGAGAGGGAATGGGATCTAGCGGACAGGTGGTTGCATGGCTTGATAGCATGAGATTGGACACCTCAGACTCAGAGAGCTGGGAGAAAGAGGTGAGTGTGTGTGGTGTTGGTGGTGTATCTTGCGTGTTTGTTGTAGGTGCAGCAAATTGAGCACTGATTTTTGCAGTTTTGGGTGCAAAAGAATGTAGCAAAGTCATCAGTAGTGAGTGTGGAGGATGCGGGTGGAGGAGGAGGGTGAAGGAGGGAGGAAAATGTTTTAAAAAGCAAGCGAGGATTGGTGGCACTGTTGACTTTCTGACGGAAGTATGTCTGCTTTGGCAGAAGTAACCTCAGTCGAGAAAGAAGACAGAAGAGTTTGGTATGTTATGAGCTGTTCAGGATTTTTTGTTTTTCGCCAAGCTTCTCTCAGCAGCCCGAAGTTTTGAGCGATGCTCACGGAGAACATCAGAGAGCCAGGGTGCAGTAGGACTGGCTCGGGTTGGTCTGGGATGTCAGAGGGCATAGTCGGTCTAGACATGATGTTAGCGTGGAGCAGAGTGTATCAGTTGCACTGTTCGTATCAAGTGCAGAGAGTTTGGAAGATGGAGGAAGAGAGTAGAAACAATGGTGGATAGTCTGTTGGGTGAGAGAGAGCGTAGGTTTCTGCGAAAGGCAACTAGAGTAGGATTGGTGTGGCGGCTCAGGAGTAATGTGGATGTTGAGAGAGAGAAGGAAATGATCCGATGTTTGTAGTGGAGTTACTAGTGTTTGGTCAGCGAGGCAATGTCGAGTGTAAATAAGTTCTAGTTGATTACCTGATTTGTGAGTAGCAGAAGTAGGTGCTCTTTTGAGGTCGAAAGATGCAAGCAGAGTCTGGAAGTCAGCAGCTTGAGGTCTTTCTATGTGGATGTGAAGTCACCTAGCACCAACAAGGGAGTGTCATAATCAGAAAAAGATGAGAGAAGAACATCCAGTTTCATCCAAGAAGTGACCTAATGTACCCGGTGGGCGGTAGATGACAACCACATTTATGCGAAAGGGGTGGATAATGGTGACTGCATGGAATTCAAAAGAGCTGATTTTGGCAGGGACGGTCTCTGAGTGAATTTCCATTCTTGGAAATCAGTAGTCCAGTCCCACCCCCTCTCCCTGTCCTGACGAGGGGTGTGGGAAAGAGAGAAATTAGTAGAAAGAGCTGCATGTGTAGCAGTGTCCTCCGGTCTCAGCCAGGTTTCAGTTAGAGCCATGAGACTAAAGTCATAATGAGTGGCTATGGAGGTAATAAAATCTGCTTTGTTAACAGCAGATTGACAATTCCAGAGGGCCCACAGAGAGAGAGAGTTTGTGAAATAGAGGATACATGAATTGATCGAAGTTTTGAGGGTTGCGCCTGCAGCGTACCTCCCGTGCTCTGCGAGTATTAGTAACAACAGGAATTAGTAAACACATCATAAAGTGCAAGAAAAACAATAATGAGTGCAGAGAAAAGGAAAAAAAAAAATAAAGTAAGAAGTACTCAAGTGCTTGGTCGGTGTCTTTGCTCGGTGGGAGTCGGCACAGGTCGTCGGTCTTCACAAGTTGGTTTTATATATTCGCACATTCGTTCATTTTGCAGTCTCTATATTGTTACCATGCTACGTTAATATTCCATCGGAATTAGCATGCAAGTATGACTTCTAAACAACATTAACACTATCTAATTCACTGTTAACAACGTTGTACTTTGATGGTCATTTGCTGCTAACATGATTTTCCTATTTAGAATTTGCAAAGAATACTTTTCTGAAATTATATTATTAAGGAGAACGTCTGAATAGCCGAATTTAAAAACAACTTTACCTCTATTTCTTCAGGTCCCTTTTTTTAAAAATAAAATAAATAAAAAACAAAACACTAGAACTCATTGAGTAGATAACAGTACACATTGATTAGATCCTTGTACCTATTTCAAAGGCAACTAGTAGGACTGCATGATATTGAGGAAAAAAATGACGATTGCGATGTTTACGGTATAAATACACGAGCTGATATGAGTTGTAGAATTTCACAACTAGTGACTCATGTTATTACATGTACCACATTATAGCCATTGACATCTGCCATTTAGAGATTCAGTTATGACTAGCATGTTACTGATCATAATTTAGTCATTTATAGCATAATATAAGTATACTATACTAGTACTATACTATACTATAGTATAATAGTGTTTCTGAACCATAATATAGTAAAACGTATTATACTGTATATATTATAGTATTTACAACACTTTGTTAATGAATGCTACTGTCTGAATTATATAGGTTATAGTGAACTAATAAACTGAATATGTACTGCTCTTGTACACTTTAGCTTTTACTACAGTAAACTGTGGTGTATTTTGCAATATGATATATCGCGGTTGAAAACTTAGATCAGCAATGGGTAATTTGTTTCGGATATTTAGTTGTAATAAACAGCAACTATAGAATTACCAAAACAGATGAATTCCAGTAGCTTACTATAGTAAAAATCTAAAAAATGAATTACTATAGTATTTTTCATATGGTTACCCTACTGAAAAAAACAGCTTAAACCAGCTTAAGCTGGTTGGCTGGTTTAAGCTGGTTGACCATCCTGGTTTTAGAGGGGTTTTGGCCACTTCCAGGCTGGTTTCCAGCCGGGTCTTGGGCTGGTCATGGTTAGAAAATGACCAGCTTAAACCAGCTTGACCAGCCTGGTTTAAGCTGGACATAGCTAGTTTGGCTGGGATCCCAACCTGGCTAGGCTAGTCAAGCTGGTCATCTCCCAGCCTGACCAACTAAGACCAGGCTGGAAGTGGCCAAAACCCCTCTAAAACCAGCCTGGTTGACCAGCTAAAAGCAGCCTAGGCTGGTTTAGGCAGTTTTTTTTTCAGTAGGGTATCAATTGAAATTATACTAGTATATCTTACAAAATGTAGTAGTGCTTATAGAATGAATGAGAAATAGTATTAGCATACAAAAAGGTCCTAGTAGCATGATGATACTTTAGTCCTCAAACAAATTGTTAGTAACGTTAGTTAACTGTCAGTGAAGACGAGTATATTTTACTCACGCCAAACTCTTGTCACCAGGATGTAATTTCTCATACAGTAAACCATCAAATTCTCCAAAACGTGCCCGTGATGTTACATTGATCACCTTCTCCCGGGCTATCTGTGAGAACTGAACGGAATGTGAGTTGTTTGGGCTCTCGGGGTTTTCAATGCTCGATTTGTAGGTGTTTCTGGTGATGTTGTTGTGTTGTGATGAACGTTCACTTATTTGACTAACGACCCGTTCCAAAATATCAGCCGGCTCATTTACTGATATAACACCAGATACAACTCTTCGTCTACGCACATATCTTTTGCTATTTATTTCATTGCGTCCCAATGTCAAAGCTGGTTGAAACAGTGCACAACGAAATCTCATGCCTGCGATGCGCGTCGCCATCTTGACAACTGAACTTCCCGGATGCTATGACGAAGGCACGTGTCAAAATTGTCTTCTAGGTGGAACGTTAGACTGTTTTGTGTTTACATGAATGCTTACATGAATGTAAACATTAATAAAAGTCAATTCGATTTTTTAGCACAAATTTAAGTTACATTTTATAACTAACACATATTACACACCCTCAATTGTTAAAAACATTTGTGAGTTTCTTTTTTTCTGTTGAACACAAGATAAGATATTTTGGAGAAAGTTGAAAGCCTGTAACCATTGACTTCCATAGCTGTTTTTCCTGTGGAAGTCTATGGTTAAAGGTTTCAGGAACAAGTGAAGAGTGAGTATACTATGACATAATTTTCATTTTTGAGTGAACTGTCCTTTTGATGGACTATAGATATGTAATATTATGTGATATTAAGCTCACTCTAACGCTGTACTCTAATAAATTTAGCAAATTGCAGATTGAAATGATGTGTTATTCATGTCACAAATACTGTTTGTTCATATATATTACTTACAAAATGTAAGTAAACTGTAATCTCGTAATTCAAATTACAAGAAATGCCACAAGTAATAAATTTATCTCATGGAATCAGTGTAGGCTACTTTTTACATATCAAATATATCCTAGACATTGTATTAATTAGTATCATATTTGTACTATTTGAGTCATATTGATAGAAAATAAATTAGTGTATGACACTCTAACAAATAAATGTTTCTGACATTGCATCACTGATATATGCAGCCTCAGCTTACATCATCAAGGCAGCATCCAGATATTATTGGGAGATCACAAAATTACAAAACGAACAAACACTAATGAAAAAACAAAATAAATTACATTACAGATCCAAAACAGATTTGAAATATTTTCCCCACAATTAAATCAACCACAGAAGAGATAAAGGAATGGAGAATCAATATAACTGCCATTGTAGGTATGAATAGATGAAAAGTGTCGTGTCGTCTGATTAAGCACATTTTAAACTGTAATATTACAAATACAAAATTCTCCAACCCCTCTCATTTTTTGGAATCTATAATTGGATTAAGTAGGCCTATCTACACATGTTACTAATCTGTTTCTCAGTATTTCACATGTTCTCGTGTTGAATAAATAGTGAAAATAAATAAGAGTAGCCATGATGTTAAAACAGCATTTATATATCTTGACTAAATGTTAGAATAATGGTGAAAGTGTGAAAATGTCACTTTTTACATGGTTTACTCTTTGTAATTCTCAGTGGTCTGTGGTCAAGAGCCACATATGGCTGTCCTTTGTAGAAGAATGAGCTCAGCATCGCTTTAAGCATTATCATTCATGCATTATGAGCAATTATGCAGCTACTGTTTCTAATCTATTATTTTAAAAGACATTTGATGTGGGCAGTTGTGTGTGTGCAATTGTGCATATATGTGTAATATGTATGCGTATCTGTAAACATGAAAACCAGAGACAAAAGTAAAAGCTGTAATCTGTATAATTATAAGAAGTTCATGCATGGTTTTTTTTTTATTCATGCACTTATGTGTTTGTTTGCTTGTCAAAATGTTGTACACTACAAAGACCAAACAGACATTAAGGGCACTGCACAGCACAAGCAAATGACACATTTTTTAAATGTCTAACCAATGAATGAGAAATAAAAGGTATTAAGAATATTAATGGTTGATTGACAACGTTTTTACTAAGTTAAACCATCTGACTGTCTAATCTGAAACAACACTGTTCATGAGATAATCCAGTCCTTCTCTTATGCAATCCACTGATGCTGAACAGGTCAGCTGTCACATGACATGTCATGCTTTTTTGCATTGTCAGTTTGAACTGCAAATGCAAAAACCATAATCCAGAACCAGGATTATAAAAATAAATATATAGAATAAATTATAAATAAAAATAAATTGCCTAAAATTAAACTAAACTTTCCCAAAATGTCTAAACATGTTTAGGTTGCTAACAAAGTTTTTTAAAATATATCAAATATATCGTTTAAGAAATTGGATTAAAAGCATACAGCATTGCTAAAACTTAAATTAAAATTAAAATGCATAATAATAAATGCAAATGGTGGCAACATTTTACCATAAGGTTTGATTAGTTTACATTAGTTAACTAACTAATTAATATCTTACTATACACTGCTATTACTAATGTATTGTGATAAAACCTAAAAAAGCAGTAGACATGTATTTCTATTAATAGTATTAACAAATGTTAATACAGTTTTATTTAAATATATTATTAGAAGTCAAATATCTCAGTGATTCTAAGATAAAATTGTCCCCAACCTCAAATAAATACATTTTGAATATAACATTTTTTTTTTATTTAAATGAATTTATTATTTTCATTTATAATTTTTTAAAATAATTATTATTGTAATTGCATGTTTAACTTTTAAATCACCATCAATATTGGTGAATGTACAAGAACAAAAATATGCAGTTCTGTAGGCCCCTATAGGCGCTGGATTACAAATTGTTATAAGATAATACAATAAAAATATAGTCATGTAATAATAATTAACAGGAAGTATGACTTTGTTACTGTGTTTAATGTTTTGATGTTTCATCAGTGGATGTAACTGAGCGTCAATAATTCAGCCCGGACAGCTCCTGATGCTATTTTCAGAGTGCTCTCTGGTGGGCGTGGTCTAACAACACACCAAGAAACCCGATTGGCTGACAGCAACGAGGGAGGATGCGCAGTGTTTGTCGACGCTATCGGAGATTATCTTGTTTTTGTCGCCATATCTGTCAGGCTGATAACGCTACGGTGGAGTATGAGTTTGCATAGTTTAATGTGAGACACGATGATAAAGCTGTTGTCCTGTCCCATGTTAGAGCGATTATTACGGTAGTGCACAGTAGCGCCAGTGCTCTGCCAGTCTCTGTCACTGAACCCCAGGCGACAACATGGATGAACAAAATGTAGGATTTAACTAATATTTTCACACAAAGCGACAAATGTGATGGGTGCCGATGCAAGTAAAAACAGCAAGGTGAGTTCTGTGTTGTTTTCCTAATATGAGTGTGGAGGAAAGTTACTTTGCTGAAACCATGAGTGTACTATGTATGGAATGGCTGCTTAGGCATGCAATGTTCCACTTTAATATCACTTTTAATCTAAAAATGATGTGATGCAAATTAGATATTATTTATCAGAAAATATATACAATTCTTATTAAGTCATTTGATATATCTGATCATCTGATCAGCAACGTCAAGTTTGAATCTACATGCTTTTACCATAACTTCAGTATATATACAATAGATTGTGTGGTTTAGTTGTTGTTTTTTACTTCATAAAAGGCATATGAAGTTTTTTAAACAAGTTCACTACCATGAAATTTGTTTTTGTTTTTATGTATTTATGTATACAACATTAATATATGAAGAGTCGAAAATGAAGTTTTTTCTCAACCTCCTCTGTTTATGTTGAGATATTTCACTTTAAAGACCAGGAAGAAGACTTATTCTTTGCCATAAGAGTGATATTATGAAACATACACACAGGAGTCTGATAAAATTGCTCATTTTAGAGGAAAATTTCTGATGGCATTTAGAGGTTTTTGCGTTTAAACTCCTCTATATATATATATATATATATATATATATATATATAGAGAGAGAGAGAGAGAGAGAGAGAGAGAGAGAGAGAGAGAGAGAGAAATGCAAGCATATGACAACTATTAGTACTTAGCCCAAGGCCTGTCACAATAATCAATAAATCGACTTATTGCATGACCTCAATAATTTTTGGTGATGCGATATATATGTATCACCCATACATAAAAACCAATTCAAGCTACATTTTAGCTGCTTGTGCAACCTCTCTATCTCTATTGGGGGTGTCAGTGTCAGTATGGTTAAAAAAAAAACACTGTATTATTTACTATAAATGACTATAGTATATTTTTATGTGGGTGTCTGTCAACTGGTAGCAGATATCACAGCCTCTGTTATTTTTTTACCATTTCATTTTTTTGTAAACATTTAATATTTATTTAGGATATGCGTTTTCACTTTCTGATTCCAATGCCTAATTATTCAATTGGTCAAATGACTATAATTAAATAAAATATTATTAACATATAATATTATGTGTCCTTTGGAAGAGTGTACTTGCATTGTGATGAATCAGTGATGAATTTTTTTGCAATTAGCATTATATAATGAGCAGCATAAAATGGTTTTAAAATTACAATAATATAATTTGATCACAATATATTGGTGCTATGTATCATACAACAAAAAAATAGATATTGTGACAGGCCTACTTACCCTAATAACCCAAATAAACCAAAATAAACAGAGTTTAATTATTATCCTGATTGCTCAAAATCAGTACAAATATATAAAACATATTTATGAAAAATTATGTATTTTATAAAAACCTTTTCAAACAAATTACATTCTTTTTACTTACATATAACCTCTTGTGTAATTATGATAGATAATTGCACAACAATATTTTCACACCTAAATTCACTGCATTCATATCCAGGTCCAAAATAACTTGAAAATGAAACATCTTAGATTTATTTGAAACTTGTAAATGAGTAAATAAATAAATACATTTATGTAGGGCTGGCCAATTAATTGAAAAGTAATCGAAATCGACATTCAGAACCTATAATCGATCAAAATTCCAGGTCAATTTTTTCAATTACTTTCCCTACCATGTGTGGAGTCATGTGACCCCATTCCATGAGACTGGTTGCATACCCCTCACCGTGGCTGACCCCTCGCCTTACTTTGCAATACATTGAAGATGATTGGAAGCTGTGCCAGAGATGCCTTGAGAGGGCATATTTTCTATTACATTAAAATGAATATTTACATTGAAATATTTGTTTACAGAAGATGAATAAAATGCACTGTTTAAAATATTATTTACAGGTTATATAAGAGTTATTTTATTTAGAAGAGATACTGCTTTTAATAGGAAAAACACTGAAAATAATTTATTTTGTTTCCAAAAGTGCAATTTATTTATTTTCATAAGCATTTTATAAGCAAAAACTGACTGTTGGTTTTATGCAGTGTGTTTTCATTTCATTTGTTCAATGCTGATGTTCAGTAAATAATCATAGATAGTAGATGGTGTGTATTTCCTTCTAGTAATGCACCCTTTATTTAAAAACTCTCACTTGTAATATGTGCACATATTTACTGTACAAGTTGTTCAATGCTGATGTTCAGTAAATAATCATGGATAGTAGATGGTGTGTATTTCCTTCTAGTAATGCACCCTTTATTCATTAATCGTAATCGAGTTAAAATGTTCAATTAATCGAGATTTTGATTTTAGGGCAAATCACCCAGCCCTACATTTAGGGTTCTAATGGATTTGCAAAGTTCCACTACTAAATTCCTTTACTAAAAATATGTATGAAATTTTAATTTATGTCTTCTCTAGATTAAAAGAAGCCCCAATGCATTACAATTGTTAATAAACGTATTATTATGATCCCGTAATGATGACAATGAGTACATAAAACACAAAAATAGAAAAAAGCACATAAAACAAACAGTACATTTAAATGTATGACATATCTAATAAAGTGTTTCAAATGACTGTAAGCTAAAACTTCCTTTTTTAAATCTTCATTACCAATCCACACCGTCAGTTTCAATGCAAGCCAATAATCATGCGGTAATGACACTGTTGAACCTTTTAGATGCAAATACTGACTGCTTGCTGACTTTAGACTGCATTAAAGTGTCTATGTACAATTGTGTTCACAAAATTCATTGAGAATGAATGAAATGACAAAAATGTTATGGTGGTAATGACACTTTTTAATCAGAATTGACCCTGGAATAGGGACATGGCAAAAATGTGAATATATGAATGCATTAACCTACAAGTATCTACTATTATTACACTTTTTTAATTATTACTTCAAAATAAAAGCCATTTATCTATAATGGCAGCTTGAATTTTTTCATAGTTCCAGAAACACCCACAAACATGCAGAAAAGTCTGGAATACGAGTCCCCGTGTAATGATTGTTTAATGGTGTTCACATTCACAGCCGTACAAAGGGTCGGAGGAGCAATCGCAGATATCCAGATGGCGGGGATTTCTGTCCGCTGTGGGCATTGCTCTTCCAGCTGGACTCTGCCGAATCAACCCATTACGAGCTGGATCACATCGAATGATTTGTGACAAGGAGGCATCCATTCCTGAGCACCTGGTCTCCTCATTACCGGGCCCTGAGAAACTCCGCATGGAATGGAGTCTGCCAAGCTTTGTCAACATGTTTTTGCCTGAATTCCCCCACCGTATTGTCCCAGGACAGGAACATTTCCAGGTGAGAGCAAAAGATTGAAATAAGGTGGTAATAACAATGGTAATATTTTTTATTTAGTGTATGTCATTGTTTTTTTATATTGTCCAACCCCCTAGGTCCTGGGTTACATTGCAAAAGGATCGTTTGGTCCCATATTAAAAGTTAAGGATAAATCGAAGCAAAAGACCTACGCAGTTAAGGTAAAAAAACAAGCATAAGCCACACATAGATACATTGGCTCCCAGCTCAAATCTTTTTTTTTTGTTTATTTTTATGTGAAGAAAGGCCAAAATATTAAATGATGTCATTTTGAACTTTCTCTACAAATAAATAAATAAATAAATAAATGATTACTAATTAAATATACACTCACATGCCACTTTATTAGACACACCTGTCCAACTGCTCATAAATGCAAATTTCTAATCAGCTAATCACATGGCAGCAACTTAATGCATTTAGGCATGTAGACATGGTCAAGACGATCTGCTGCAGTTCAAACTGAACATCAGAATGGGGAAAAAAGGGCATTTAAGTGACTTTGAACATGGCATGGTTGTTGGTGCCAGACGGGCTGGTCTGAGCATTTCAGAAACTGATGATCTACTGGGATTTTCATGCACAACCATCTCTAGGGTTCACAGAGGATGGTCCAAAAAAGAGAAAATATCCAGTAAGCGGCAGTTTTGTGGGCACAAATGCCTTGTTGATGCTAGAGGTCAGAGGAGAATGGCCAGACTGGTTCAAGCTGAAAAAAGGCAACAGTAGCTCAAATAACCACTCGTAACAACCGAGATATGCAGAAGAGCATTTCTGAACACACAACACATCCAACCTTGAGACGGATGGGCTACAGCAGCAGAAGACCTAACCGGGTGCCACTCCTGTCAGCTAAGAACAAGAAACTGAGGGTACAATTAGCACAGGATCACCAAAATTGTACAATGGAAGACTGGAAAACTGTTGCCTGGTCTGATGAGTCTCGATTTCTGCTGCAACATTAGGATGGTAGGGTCAGAACTTTGTGTCAACAACATGAAAGCATGGACCAATCCTGTGGTATGGGAGATATTTTCTTGGCACACTTTAGGCCAATTGAGCATCGTGTCAATGTCACAGCCTACCTGAGTATTGTTGCTGACCATGTCCATGCCTTTATGACCACAGTGTACTCATCTTCTGATGGCTTCTTTCAGCAGGATAACGCACCATGTCATAAAGCACGAATCATCTCAGACTGGTTTCTTGAACATGACAATAAGTTCACTGTACTCAAATGGCCTCCACAGTCACCAGAACTCAATCCAATAGAGCACCTTTGAGATGTGGTGGAACGGGAGATTCGCATCTTTACAGGAGATTGCAATCTTTAAAACTATTTATCATCACATATTCTCACTAAATACATAGAAGATTTTAGAAGAACAATACCTATTTTAAAGTGAAGCTCAATAGACAGAAGCACAGGTTAATTGAGGCTATTGAAAAACATCAGGGACACGGTCAGCGCTGTTTGATGTAATCCGCACACCTTGAGACAAAGTTAACTGAAAAAAAATGTCTGGAATGGGGATTAAAACGTCCTTTGATTTGCACTTGGCTGTCAATTAAATCAAACCACAAAATGTCAGATGGCATAACCTTGTAGTAGTTTAAGATCGCCTCATTTTCTGCAAGTGATGTTTTATAAACAAATTTCAGGAGAAGCACAAACAGTTTTTGACGAGGCTAATTCATTATTGACAATCATTCTATTATCCAATCAGCTTAAGACCAAACCCTAAAAATAGTCAAACATGTCATACCTCTGTTTTCTCTGGACTTCAGCATCCCTCCACCACCCCAGCTCCACACTATTAAACCTGATACATACTTAAAGGGTCACGAAACACCAATACACATTTTTTGAGATGTTGACAGTCATTTACAGTTGAAGTCAGATTTATCAGCCCCTCTGAATGATTAGCCCCCTGTTTATTTTTTTCTGTTTTTTTAACTGATTTATTTTATCTTTGCCAAGTAATGAAAGAAATATATCTGAGAGAACATGTAATACAGTTAGAGATAAATTATTATTAGTAAATAGCAACTAATAAGGCACATGCGGAGTTCACTGACACAGTCCTACTTCGATGCCTGTATCACGTGACTCCACTTTCTACACTTTTTAAATGAAACCTTTGAATCCAGTGTTTAGTAGATTACTTTTAAATGATAGCCTACTGATTAAACAATACAGTACTGATTACATAGTAAGATATAGTTCTAATTAATAAAGTGGTCTATAATACTGATCATTTTGGGGTAATTTGAGTACTTTTGACAGCTTCTTTTGACTTAACCCATTGATCTAAATTATCTGAAATGACAAAGAGAAAAAAATTAGGATTAGCTGGTATAAAAAGTAATAAATTTATTACAGCAACGTACAATCCAATTAAACAACCAAAATAAAACACTAAAAACATGGAAAAGATCTGACTGTCATGTGACCATCAGACAACCATGAGCCTGCATTTGAAATTATTGAAATAATACCTTTCACCTCATCAGATTTCTCAAATTTCTCATTGCAGTTCAGATAAGTCCATCAGAGCAAACGAATTTAGTAATAGGGAAAAAGGGCCCTACATTACATAAACAAAGGCTAATAAACATGAAAATGGTTTTGTACTGCATGAGTCTTACAGTTTCTTGACTCTCAAGTTTTAAATAATGTTTCAGCAAGATTTGCAGAATCACTAATTAGTGATGTTCACTCAAATATTTAACAATCCATTATAACAAATTAATCTGGTCTTGAGTGTTTTAAAATGTAATACAATCAAATTACAAATAATACATTTTGCAAACTGATGATGCAATCCAGATTATGTAACCAGTTACAACCCAGAACGTTTTCCCATTTAATTAATAAAATGCTCCCCATTACATCTCCTCATTGACATGTTATTAAGTAAATTTTGCGCTAGCATTGCTTTTCATGAGTATTTAAAAACAAATTGTTATTAAATCCCTAAATTGTATATTCATGGTTTTAATTAAAAATAAATGTGTCTATAGTGTGCAAAGAAAACTAAAACACATGGGATTTCACTCCTTACCCGCTGTAGAGAAAGAGACATAACTACATAAACCTGAAAAATAAATATTTAATGGGATTCTCATTAACTTTTAAAAGGCTTTATTTGGTATATCTCCAACTTATACTAGACATTGGGTGTGAGCAAATGCTCCAGCAGTCACCTAAAGATTGTGCTAAAAGTAGCAGTGTGGTTAAAGCATTAATCACAGCAAGAAATTAAAGCATCTTATCAGAAAATCCAACAAGAATGTGACACTGTACCACAAAACCAGATGTGTCAATTGAAACTGATTTTTTATACACCGTGAGACAGCTGAATGACTTTACATTGACATGTGGTTCGTCAGGATAACAAAAATATTGTTTGAAATACAACTTTGTGAGGAAATATTGAGGATTTTTTAAATATATTTACACTAGACAATGTATTTTGAAATCTTCCTGAATAGTCTTTACATTATATTCTGATGATTTCTGGCATAAAAGAAAGGCTACAATTGGCCAAAATACAAATGTGAAACTTAAGACTTTGCTACACTTCAAACAGGCTACCTCCTATTTCGAAATAAATCAAACCTGTAGCATATTTACAACGCGTGGCCACTTAATTCAGTGTTTCTTCCGCTGAGATCTCATGAATGTCCAGCTGTGTGTCAGTGAGTCAACGAGCGCGTGCTGGCACATTGATGACCGTCTGAGATGACATGCATTTCAGCACTCATTTCCACTCGAGGCATTTTCACACGCGAAGATGAATGAACCGAGTCTTACCTCGCGTCTCCTGTGCCATCCTGTCTCTCAGTGTGTGCTAGTTTGGAGTCAATTGCTTTTCTCCAAGTCCACGTATATTCTCGAAGACCACCTGCCTGCTCGCACAGGTGACCGCACATTAGTTACGCCGCAAAAAAGCCAGGAAAGTGCAGTCCAGTGTTCTTATAACTACCCACTTCAATCAGTCGCGGATGTCAGAATTAAATCTCCAGAATCGCGCCAAAAGTGATCGGGATGAGAACTACTATGACGCATCAATCTGAAAGTAGCCTATCCTGACACACGAGCGCATCTCTGACGAGCGTGCACGATCCTCACTGTGACGAGCATCATCATGAATGATGCTGATGCTGTGTGTGTGCGCGCGCTCGCCGTGCATCTTATTAACATGGGAAAGCGCTGCGCGCGGATCCCTGGATGCTCATGACAGTTAATTGGGAATCTGTTTAAGGCTTCATAAATTCCCGAAAATCCTCTCGCGAAACCCCTCAGCGTCTAGTGCAGGCTGCATGAAATATAATTAGACTAACTGAGAACCCATAGGCAAAGATATAATATGGTAATGTTAAACATAATGTGAGAATTGTGCATTTTTTCAGGACATTGTACTTTATAGAATTTTTTATATTTCCCCCCTAATTTAATGGTAAATGTATGGAAAACGTAATCATTATGATGCATTTCAGCTAAAATATTACAGTACATTTCTCGCACCATAACAGATGTTGCCTAAACATCAGTTGTGTATTTCCTTGTAGCTTATACCTATAAAGGGGCTATACTTATTATATATATATATAGGAATTATAAAAAGCTATACAATATTATACTGAAGCCAGATGTGGAGCTTATCTAACAAAATAACTCACGATAACGGTCCAAAAACTAGTGCACCCAAATATACATGTTACAGAGAAATATGAAATAAAAATTTAAAGGAGAAAAATCAAGAGAAGCAAGAAATTGTTGAAATTTTGTAGGTTGTATTTTTTTATATTTTTGCTTGAATTTAATTGTATTATCTTTCAATTTCTAAATGTGTTTAGTGACTAAAATATTTTTAATAAATATATCTGTTCAATAAATCTGTTTTGCTTAAATTCAGCAAAATACACTGCCTATGTTCACTGAGAAATGGATAAAAATATTCATTTTCAAAATGAGGTGTACTCAATTATGCTGAGCACTGTTAAAACGTCAATTACTTCCTACAATGTCAGTTAAAACTATTGGCTGATTTGTGAAGAGCTGTTGTTATATTTAGATACACCCTCAAAAATAAGAATATCTGTAAGTTGAAATAAGCAGAAAAGCTGTCATTGGTCTTTACCTTTACCAAAAAGTAAACATTTCTACACCTAAATGGTTCTCATTATGCTACGGATATTTGGTTATTTAGTAATATATATATAATAAATATTCCTTATAGATGAAAAAACACCTTGATTAAATGGTTGACTATCACATTTTCATTGTTCAAAATCATATATATATATATATATATATATATATATATATATAATATATATATATATATATATTTATTATTTTTTTTTTTTTTATTATTATTTATTATTATTATTATTATTATTAGCCAGAATTTTCTATGAGTCAGATTTATTAGCCCCTGAATTATTAGCCCCGTTTTTTTTCCCAATTTTGGTTTAATGGAAAGAAGAACACATTTCTAATCATAATAGTTTTAATAACTCATTTCTAATAACTGATTTATTTTATCTTTGCCATGATGACAGTAAATAAATTTTACTAGATATTTTTCAAGACACTTCTATACAGCTTAAAGTGACATTTAAAGGCTTAACTAGGTTAATTAGGTTAACTAGGCAGGATAGGATAATTAGGCAACTTTAAAAATTTAAAAAAGGCTTTTATTCTAGCCGAAATAAAACAAATAAGACTTTCTCCAGAAGAAAAAATATTATCAGACATACTGTGAAAATTCCTTGCTCTGTTAAACACCCTTTATTAAATATTTAAAAAAAAGAAGAAAAAAAAGTCAAAGGGGGGCTAATAATTCTGACTTCAGCTTATGTATATATTAATTCAGGTTAGGTCTTGTGTTTCTGAAGAACTAAGTGGCTCTTGTATTTTCCAACACATCGATGGACAGCAGTGACACAACAAGAGAAAATGTGAGGAGAAAAAAAACTCCATGGCAACAGTACTTCCACAATTGCCTTGCGAGTGTGAAATACTGACATAAACAGGTCAGTTTTGCTGCTTCGGGAAATACAGAGCAACCTGTAATGTCCTTGGTCAAATGCAGGACAAATCTAAATTAACCCCAGCCTCTCTGAGTGGATATGAATAAAAATTGATGATTATGTTCTGAATTCAATACAGGCTACGGAAGGCAGCAGTTACAGCTGGTTCAAGGGGTAGTTCATCCAAAGATGTAATATTTACTCACTATTTACTCATCCTTAAGTGGTTCCAAACCTTTGTGAGATTCTATCTTCTGTTAAGCACAAAAGAAGATATTTTGAGGAATGTTGGAAACCTCCAACCAATGACATGCATAATGAAAAACAAAAGTCCTACTATAGAAGTCAAATGCATTTCCAACATTCTTCAAAATATCTTCCTTCGTGGTGCAGAATTAGAATTTTTCCATTTTGGAAGTGTGCTTTAAAGTATCAAGGACAGTGATTTTCGAGCTGTTGTAATTTGTGAAGAGGTTAAAGCTGAAGTGCTACTGAGGATCTGTTTTGAACTCAAGGCTGAGTGTAGTTTTCCACTGGTAAGTGATTGAAAATCTTATTATCCCATATAAACGAAGAGTATTTTCATCTCACACAGTGGCATTGCATCCAGAACTACTCGCACCGCGCCGTGACTTCTTGTGTTGTGCGGTTATTGATGAGCAACAAAGGCGAAAACTGGGTTGCAGAATGGATTATGATTTCTTGCTTTGCTGTTAGGGTTATTTCTAGAGGGTCACATTTTTCATGCTGCCGTGGTAAAGGTGGGTATCTGGGCCATTCTTCCACCTGTGCAACAGCCTATTTGAACAGGTTTGTTTAAATGAGGTTATGTGCATGAATAAAACAGTCAGATGATGATGTTTCATCGGCTTCCGTGAGTCACCAACACTAAAAATTCACAGTGGTTCTGTCACATAGAGTGATGAACCTTCCTTTTACTCTTGCGCTCATCGGCCTCGTTTTCTCCATCTGATCTATTTCTGCTTTTTTCACTCTCTGATTTGCCACCACATGACTCATTGGGTATAATGGATATGATGTTTGTATTAGGCCAAAACATGTTAAATAATAATCGGATATTCCAATTGTTTTGAAATAAAGAAAACAAATAATAGAGAAAACAACAATAGGGGTGAATATAGCTGCAAGCAGCAATTACCTGGGCTGAGAACAATAGCGGCAAAATGAGGAGCTAAGCGTGTTTCAGACAATCTGCAGAAGTTTTGAGATCATTTTGAAAGGAGTTCACCCAAAACTGATTTAATGATTTCACTTGCTCCAAACCGGTTTGACTTTCTTTCTCCACAAAAAAAAAAAAAGATATTTTAAAGAGAGGTGGAAACCTGTAACCATTGACTTCCTTAGTACCTGCGTTTCCTATATATAAAAGTCCATGGTTGCTGGTTTCAACATAATAAACACAATAAAAACTCATCAAGAACTACTTGAGGGTAAGTAAACATTTTATTTTTGGAGGGAAGATGATCGATTTGCTTTTGACCAAAAGGTGGCACTGCTCCCAATGAACGTGGTGTGGGAAAGGTCACTATGACACAAAACGTGATGCCAATGTCAAAGCAATGAATAAAATAAGCATAAACATTAGGCTAGATTCACATTAGATTCATTTTGGCATATGGGCAACCATCCAGACAATAAGTTATAAATTGTTTAAAATATTTTGCCAACTTTGTTTGAAGGTGATCTGAGGCCAAATCGGACCAATGGTCTGAGAAGAATTTTAAAAAGTACACTGAAAAAAAATGATTCAAAGATGATTCATTGGATTTACTAAATCTTTTAAGGTAAGTGGTTAAACAATTTATTTACTCACACTTGCAGCTTCTCCATGATGGACGTCCAGCGTTCTCCAGCCCATGGGTGCCCAAACTCGGTCCTGAAGGTCCGGTGTCCTGAATAGTTTAGCTTCAACTTCTCTCAACACACCTGTATGGAACTTTCTAGTATACATAGAAAAAGCTTGATAAGCCGATTAAGGGTGTCTAATTAGGGTTAGAACTAAAATATGCAGGACAACGGCCCTCCTGGACCGAGTTTGGGCACCCCTGCTCCAGTCCCTAGGCTGCAGCTGTGCACAAGAAGTTTGGTTAGATGAGAAATGGTTGTGCCCAGCTGAGCCTGGTCTCTTTCTAGGTTTTTTCATTCACTTTCGTCAATTGGTGAAATTTTGTTCCTCGCTACTGTTGTCACTGGCTTGCTTGGTTTGGGACTATGGAGCTGCGCATCGATGGATTTGCTCTTCAGTATTTGGACTTTCAGCATTGATAATTAAAACCACACTGAACTGAACTAAACTGAACTTTAACTCTGAAAACTGGACTGACACAGTTTACATAATTTAAATAATCAATATTCTTGACATCATATTAATAACAGCTTCATGACAATCTGCAAAACTGATCAAAAGCTATACGCATTTTTGTGTTTGGAGTGTAATTTTTGGCCAGTGAGGTGACGCTGCCTTAAAACACTTTGGGCCCTACCATACACCCAGCGCAATAAGGCGCAGGACGCATATGGCGCGATTTCATGTTTTGCACTACGTTGTTAAAATAGCAAATCTATTTGTGCCACTTTGTGGACTGATGGGTGGTTCAATCTAAAGTAGAGGTGTGTTAAGGCACATTGCTGGAGCGTTGCTATTTTGAAGAACTGAAATAGACCAACTGAATGCTGGTTTAAACTCCAGCGCAGAGCGCGTTAGTAATGAGCCTATGTGGGTTCAAACGCTTACACGTTGCTTAATACACACAGGATGTACAGCAATACACAAAGATCTTTACATATAAAAAAAAATTAAAGGTTACAAAAATTATTATTTTCTACATAAATAAAAAACCACTGCCTCCATACCTTCTTCATGTCAGGGGGCTTTTTCAGTTTATTCATGACAATTTGTATATATTATTATTATTAGCAGCATTGTTTATTACATTTATATTTATATTGAACCAGACGTGTGTTTGGATATAACTCAGTTGTTTGACCACACTTCGTTATTATTGTTCATTATTTGTTTGTTGGAAATTAGAACTGAGTTTAGAAATAGTTTTGAAACAAATCTTTGTGCCTAACAAACTAAATTAAATGTAGGCAAATGGATGTCTTAGTAGAGTGTGTTCAACACTGTTCCTTATACACAAAAGTAAAAAGTAAAAGTAAAGTAAAGAGAAAGTAAAGAGGTATTATGGAGGAGGCTCGTTCTTTATCTTCACGCTGCAGATGGTCTGTTTAACCAGCCTGATCTCACGAGAAAACGTAAGTATTTTACGTTTTGTCAGTTTAGTGGCTAATTCGTACGAATTCGTACAAGTTCATTCGTACGAAATTGTACGATTTTAAAAAGGAGGCGTGGCACCTAACCCCACCCCTAAACCCAACCGTCATTGGGGGATGAGCAAATCATACTAAATCGTACAAATTAGATCGTACGAATTCATACGAGTTAGCCACTAAGTCAAAAAGTTACAAATTGCCGTGAGATTGTGTTGGTTTAACTCACTAGTGAAGAATTCAGTTTTTCCACTTACAAAGTCCACCATGTAAATAGTAAATGCGCCATGACACGACACATATGACTCTTAAAGGGAATGGGAGATGAGATTCTGATTGGTTTAATGCATGTTATGCTCAAAACACACCCATAACTTATTAAAACAATAAAAAGGCTGTTAGACCATGCACCGGGGCACAGAGCATATTTTTCCATCCTTAAAATAGCAAAAGTGCATGCGGACATGCCCTTAATGCTTAAGTGCCATGCGCTTTAGACTTTGCGCCTATTGTTAAAATAAAGCCCTTTCAGTATCATCAGGGTATTCTGCCAAAGACACTTATTGAGTTTGATGAAGTTGTTAGCGCAGTATTTAAGAAAAGATGGATCAAACAAAAAGCTTTTGATCAATTTCCTGGAAAGTCTGAAGATGGGGTCTATAAGTTATAGTTGAAAAGCAGGGATAAGCAGACACTGACATTCACAGTAGGAGCAAAAAAATACAATTGAAGTCAATCACATGTTTTTCAGCATATCTTCCTTTGTGTTCAACAGAAGAAATAAGAGATGGATGAGTAAATGGTGATGAAATTTAAATTTTTGGGAGAACTATCCCTTCAATATTAATAAAAACTGAATAAACAGCCTAAGAGCAATTGGAAATAATGAGTCATTTTTCCAAATGATGTGTAATTGAATCAGGCTGAGTCAATTTTCTGAGTCATTACTATAGTACATACAGTACATTAAGAGCACATCTGCACAGTTTGTGGCACTTGAGGGATTGAGACACTGTGGTAATAGTTCAGACAAGATCTGTGTGCTAAATTTCACAACTTCCTCATGATTGGTTAAATGGATTGCCATAGACTTAGAAAATAGAAAGAGGAAAATTGATGTGATAGATAAATCTTTTGTATTAATCACTACTTAAAACACAAGATGTAATGTTTTTGTTACATTCACAATCTTAAATCTTTATTCATGTTAACCATGTTGAGGAAGTCAAATAGGATTCTTCTGGCCCAGCCTTCGATCTGTTTGTAGTGATGCAAACATCCTATATTTCACCGCTGAATTTTGTCTTCCACCCACACACCCGTGCAAGTAAAAATGAGAGAAAATCAGTTTAAAAGTTGTTTAATCCTCAGTGGAAAAGACTTTGAAGAATGGAATATTGCCAGGACTCAATATTGAAATCAGCACTAGTTTTATACGCTTTGGGCTGCCTTGTGGATATTATAATGACGGAAAATTGTTTTTCTTTTCCCAACACGCACTAAACACTAGTTAATGGCTTAGAGAATATGCATAATCTATTGGATCATTCACTTCCTTATGGCAATAAAACATTTTTAATTATCCATTCTTTAAAGGTACACTTAAAAATGTATACACGCACATCTTGAATTATTGTAAAGGAAGTGTTGCTTTCTATTCAGGCTTCAGCATTTATATTGTCCCCATCTGTCATGTTTACTTCTGCAACTCTGGCACAAACGACCACTTATTTGCAAGGTTGCAGGCTTATGCAAAGATGCATATGCTTTAATATTTCATATACTCACATGGTATCCCATTTAATATATGGCATCCATCAAATGTGATCTAAAAATCGGTTAAACATTGTTTAGAAGACTGTGGGCAATTTAATACATGAATCATCTCACAGTATCAGGAGACATCGTGCCCTCCATTGCAGCTTTCACACAGCATCTTCATCAGCCTTGTTTTCACACCCAGTTCATTTCTCCATATAACACTCATCAATGCCAATTTAATATATTTGACATGTATGAACAGTGAAGGTAGTTGGTTGCTGGAACAAATTACCAACCTCCAGCCGAGCAGTAGAACCTAATGAAATCTTCAAAAAAGCAAATGAACATGCACTGGCTATGCCATGTTTGTAGCACAGTGTTTTATTAAATAGCCCACATGGTAATTGTACCATTACAACTAATAAAAACATTACAACAATATTTTAAAGTTGCAGACTTCAAAAGGTAGTAGGAAGTGTACAGGCTCTGCCTTTGAAAGATTTCAGCACATCTGTGACAACATGTGACATCACTAGTCTCTCATGAACATCACTAGTCTCTCACAACTAGGGTGCTTCTCAATTCTTATTTGTGCACCCTTGTTTTCTGTATTCTTTTTCTTGCGCCTTAGCTCCTCCCCTTCGGGATTTGAGGGAAGGTTGCAAGGAAAAAGTGTGAGGACAAAGGAATTGAATTAAGTGAAATGTCCATGTAACTTCCCTTGTTTACTTGATGAAGTGGAACACACTTTAAAATAGCATTGTCTATAAAGTCTAGATGGCATACAGCTGTGGATACTTACTTCTGTATAGCATATTTTTTTTTGACTATGTACAACAATAATTAATATTATTACATTACGGTTGAGTTTAGAGTTGTTGTAGGGGTAGACGTCACTAAAATACAATTATAGAATAATATAAATTAGTCTCATTAACTTCTGGCCACAGCTGTATCCCTTCTAACAACGATTGATTACCACATGAGAGCAAGTGAAAGAAGTTCAAGAGTGCGCATCTAAATGTCGACTAAAATGCAACCCTAGTCTCTCACAGACATCACAAATGTCTGGAAAGAATGTAACAAAGGTTTTCAATCATGTTTAGGTCAGGATTCTGGACTGCCATTCCATTATTTCATATTTTCAGCTTCAAATAACTATTTTACAAGTTATGCTCTTTGACAGGAGGCTCATTGTCCTGATTCAGGGATGAATGCAGGGAAGGAACTGAATGTTGCTGAAGGAGCCCTTGGTGAACATCTGCATTCACTCTGCCATGTAGATTTGTTAGAAGCCAGGCTCCTGCTGCAGAAAATATTCCAAAATTATGGACATAATGATCCAGATCAAACCCAATTATAAACTTGCATCTATCACTAAAGTGTATTGGGATCAGTACTCTGTCCACACAACATGCTCCTCAGTAAAGCCTTTTATTATTAATAATAATTATAATTCCTTACATTTATATTGTGCTTTTCTAGACACTCAAAGCGCTTTACACATTCTGGGGATTCTCTTCATCCACCACTGGTGTGCAACATCCACCTGGATGATGCGACGGAAGCCATATTGCGCCAGACGCACACCAGCTGATTGGTGCAGAGGAAAAAGAGTGATGAAGCCAATTATAATATGGGGATAATTAGGAGGCCATGATGGACGGAGGCCAGTGGGGAAATTTTGCCAGGATGCTGGGGTTAAAGCCCTACTCTTTTTCGAAGGACATCCTGAGATTTTTAATAATCACTGAAAGTCAGAACCTCGGTTTAACGTCTCATCCGAAAGCTGGCGCTCACTAAGTAGTATAGAGTCCCCATCACTATACTGGGGCATTAGGACCTACACAGAGCGCAGGTTGGGCGCCCTCTGCTGGCCTCACTAACACCACTTCCAACAGCAGCCCAGCTTTCCCATGTGGTCTCCCATCCAGGCACTGACCAGGCACCGCCCTGCTTAGCTTCAGTGGGCGACATTTGGTTTGTTTTTGCTAATGAGATGTTTGATTTTGGGCTTTAAGTCCAGATTCCCTTAAACATTAAGGCACTGTATGAAAGGCCCTCTTGAAAGGCATTTCATGTGACCAGAAGTGAGAACAGTATTTTCAATGAGGAAGGAAGGTTGAAATTTGAGCAAATATTATGAAGGCAAATTTTTATTTTTATTTTTAAACAGTGGACATAATTAATAACTTGTCCTTCTATATAAATATAAAAATAAGTGGAGCAAATTTCGATTTCATGTCAACTTTAAGGGGACGGTTATAAATTTATATCTATATTTAAAATATAACTTTAATCTAATACCTACCTGAAGTTGATGGTTTTACTAGAGCCACCAGGTAGCAATGACAATGTAGAGCACCCTTATTTAGGACTGAACAACACTGTTTATCCTAACAATTCCCTTCATGGTTGTAATCAGTCCCTTTGGTTCTCGCTGAGACGATCTGCTGACTGATCTGGGGCCTGCAAAATAGAAACAAGTCTCAGTTGAGTGACCCATTGTCGGCAGCTTTTATGACACAGTAAAACAGGTGAAGATAGTGTAATTAAGAAAGATGAATGAGAACGAGATAAGAGATAAAGCCCCTGTCAATATTAAATCCTAAAGGGAGAAGATATAAAGTCCCTGTGGGGCTTGTTATGTGAACAGAGTTCAGCGCGTCTTTAGGTACAATTAAACTGCAGCTCAATGCAAGAGAATTGCCTCGATGATGACATCAAAAGCTTCACCAGTCTCTCTCCTCTTCTCTCTCTCTTTCTCTCTCTCGCTCTGTTTCTATTTATAAACTCTCATCAGCACTGGCTGGAAGGTAGTGATGCTGCTTCCCTCCCAGTATTTTTCTCCATGGCCACATATGAATAGTCTGTCACAATGTCCATTTCTGCTCCTCACATTTTCTGTTACCTTGAAATTCAATTTTCAGTGGTTGAATAGCTGTCAGATGGCGTGGGCTGATGTGCTAGTTAATATGGATTAGTCAAAATATAGCTTTAGGCAATCATAACATGCCTTAAAATATTATCATCACTGATCAATATTACAATAAACTTAATGTTTATTCAAGAAAAGAAACGGAAATAGTAATTATAACAACTGCCTCAAAAACTGTTTGTATCTAAAATGATTCTCTGAAATCATATTTAGTTAAATTAGTTTAGTACTACTTTATTATGCCTTCAGGACCACATGATTCTGACTGGTAAATTATATGTAATTTTAGGAATTCGTAGAACTTTCAAACATGAGTTTAGATATTTCTTGAACAAAACCCTGGGTTAACAATAGTTGGTGTGAATTTACCAAGTAGAATGTGATTAGCATTTAGCATCAGAGATTAAATGAAACTGAAATTCAGTTGTATGGCACTGTGAAAAGGGGTAGGATTAAACTAGATGATAAGACATTAAAAAAGTGAGCAATTGCCCCATATTATTATGATTTCTGTCCAGAGAGACCATGCTTCAAATTTCGATTGGTCTCACACTGTCATGTGATGCGATTCCACAGGTTAGAGTTCAGCAAGCTTGAACTTTGCAACGCAGCAAACTGCAAAACTTGTTGCACGAGCTTGTGTTTCAGGTCTGCCGCATTCCCATTCATATAAATGGAAGTCTATGTGACGAAAAGTGCAGTGTGACCATGGCTTTAGAGCAGAATGTGAAGGTTTAAGTAGCGAAGTAACAGCACAGTTTTGCTTAAAATATTGCAATGCACACAACATTATGGGTGACATATCAGAGAACAATAGTGGACAAATTGTTGGTGCCAGTGCTGGCCTGTAGGGTTGAGGGGCCCTAGGCAAGATTAAAAAAAATACACTGGCCCACTGGTGTAAAAACAGTGAGAAAGCACAAAAAAATACAAATTGTAATATTTAAATATATCCATTTTTTTTAACTGTAACATATTTAACCTACAACTTGGCCCACACGGAATCTGTGTGCGCAGAATTCCACAGATTTTTAGCCCATAATTTAATAATTCTGTTTATTTACTTAAGTAATGTGTGTAAATCTATATTTATTCAGTTTTTAAATTAAGTACAGTAATATTATTGACTAATATGAAAATGTTCATCTGATTTACAATGCAGTTTGTACAGTAATATTTTCTGTCTTTTAGTAGAGATATTAAATGAGAGACTTGCTTTGTTTACCAAATAAAGTGAATCTATATGGATTTGCATTTTAAACATTAAATAAAAGTTAAAAAAATATATATAATTTTTTATTTCACATATTATGGTTTTAGTTATAATACTCCCAAAATAATTCCGCAGAAATCCGCAGATTTTTACCAAAATTCTCCGCAGAAATAGCCAAAAACGTCCGCAGATTCCATCTAGCCCTACCTATAAAACATTTGTATATATTTAAATATTGTAAATATTTACTCATATTTAAACAAATAAGTTTGCAAGTATTGCAAAGTACTAATAAATAATGTATTATGCATAGCAGAACATTACTTTGAGCTTGCTTTTTTTCCTGTGCTTTTCTTTTCTTTTCTTCGGCTCCGGAAAGATGCCGTTTGGACGCCATTTCATTTCAAATTAAAATTTGATTAAGATCGATTACAAATAGCAACGACACTTGTGATGTTATATTACTTAAGACTTTTCGGGTTTATATCGAACATTGGCAATTTAGAGAGATATGTGGAAACTGTGTAGGAATACGTTACGTCATTCTAGTTCACCCAATAGCTGATTGCGTGCGGTGTTAAGCAAAATAGAGAGTGGTGCTACTGGGTATATCTCTAATATTTTCTGCTTTGATTCATACTGTTGTATTTATTGTCGTTTTCAGCTTTGTCTTGTATGAATTATACAGAGCTATTCTTTCAATGAAACGTTTTTCTCTCACCGTCGTTGTGAATTGTATAATGTATAATGGGGTTTGTGCATTGCACAATATGCATTGTTCATGATTTAAACGCAAGCGCTCGTCCTCACGCTTATGTTCACAATAAATATTCAAGAGCAGCTTTCGTGGGGCCCTCCAAGAAACACGGGGCCTTAGGCAACCGCCTACATTGCCTCTAGGACAGGTCGGCCCTGGTTGGTTCGTGTCTCTCTGGTGCATCTTTGACCAAGACAGCAAGTCTTTGTAATTTATCTAAAGCCACAATATGCAGGGTAATGTCAGCATACCACCAAGGAGGACGAACCACATCCATCAGGAGTAACTGTGGACACAGGAGGCTGTCTGAAAGGGATGTCCGGGTGCTAAAACATAATTTTCAAAAAACATAAAACCACAGCTTTCAATTTCACTGCAGAATTAAATGTGCACCTCAACTCTCCTGTTTCCACCAAAACTGTTAGTCTGGAGCTCCACTGGGTCAAAATACATGGCTGGGCTGCTAAAGCCAAACCTTTGATCACTCATGCCGATGCCAAACATCTTTTTTAATGTTGCCACCAGTGAAAATCTTGGGCTGTGAACAATGTTAGATGTGTATTTTTTTCTGATGAGTCCACTTTTTACTGTCTTTCTTACATCTGAGAGGTAGTTAAGGTGGGAGAAGCCCCAAAGAAGTGTACCACCCAGAGTGAAGCAAAGGAATTGATCAGTGATGGTTGCGCAGCAATATCATGCCATTCCCTTGGCCCAATGCTTGTGCTAGATGGGCACGTCACTGACAAGGTCTACTGAACCACGTGCACCGATTGGTTCAAACATTGCATTCTTAAGGCAGTGTCGTGTATTAGGATGATAATGGACCAAAACACACGAGACTGGTGACAAAGTGCTTTGATGTAAATTTTCCCAAGTTATTCCCAAAGGTGAGTAATAGTTGGACAGCAATGCTGAGAAACGCAAATCAAAGGTGTAGTTTGATGACAGCACGACTAAGTATGGAATCGAGGGAGTTGTCATCTTCATTACACCCAGTGGACTTCTGCAGGAATCATGTAAAAAATAAAATGTAAAGCTGTGGTTGCCAGAATTTTACTATTAAATACAGTAGAAACCGTGAAGGAATTAATGGTAAACTACTGTATTTCACTAATTTATACAATGTTTACTTTAAATACACAAATCTACACATTGTACTAAGACAAAAACACATCAAAAGGCATATGGTGATAAGACTACAGCTTTCCTACAAGCAGAAAAACACACACAGCTACTAAACACCGTCATGGCAACAACACACTACACAAAAGTAATATAATAAACAATTTTGATTATGAACTCGTTTTTCTCATCATCATATTTGGACTGGACATTACAGGCTGTGCAGCTGCACTTAAATTACATGATCAATTCCTCCATTGATCGCTGTGCCTGGTTTTTCCATTGTTGATTGAGGCCATTGACATGTAATGTGTTCCTATTCTCTCTGTCCCTGCATCCCTAATGGAAAATGATTGTGGAAAAGCAAGTGTGCTGGTCGTACACATGTATAGATGCATCACCCACAGTTGCAGCTTTGATGACACATAATTAGCTCGTAATGAATTCCTCTTTCCCTCCTAATCAACAGCTGGGTCCTCATTCCTCTTCAATCAGATTCACACTTGCCTGATGACAAAGACCACATAATGTTAGACAAATACAGGACTCAAATGGAACATGAAACATCAAATCAAAGTTTGAATGTGGAAGAGACAGAACATATATAAACAACATTAGCGGAATGCTATATCTGTAAAGTACAATACGCCCGCGCCCTCTGGTGGTTCATTTTGCACCTACAGACAGGATTAAAAATATAGTTCACCAAAAAACGAACGTTTATTCAACATTTGCGACACCTTAAGTGATTACAAACAAGATGCTTTTAATAATTTTGGTGAGCTAATGATTGATGATCCACTGAGTTCCATAGTAGGGACATAAAAATATCAGGTTTCTTGATAAATATCTTCTTTTTGTGTTCAACACAAAACAGTCATGCACATGAAGGGTGTGGGAAACATTGGCCCCTTTATTATTATTATTATTATTATTTATTTATTTATTTCTCACATTTAAGAAGAATGTGAGAAATGTAACAGACTGAAGTTTTAGTAGTAAGTAGTAGTAAAACTTTATTGTCCTTGACAGGAAATTTGTCTTGGGCATCGCCATATTGCTGCAGACATTCACTAAAAACAAGCAATAAAAACATTACAGAATACAACAGTTACAAAATGTATGATGCTAATTAAGATAGACTCTTGTTAAATAAACCCACTGAAACAGGTACAAAGGATTTCTTATAACAGTTTAGCCTACACTTTGGGACTCTATATCTTCTACCAGAGGGAAGCAGTTCGTAATGTAGAAACAAAAAATGAGTTGAATCGTTTACAATCCTTTCCATCTGATTGAGGACACAGTTCTCATATATATACAGTTGTGAAATGTTGTGAAATGTCTTGTAATGTTATGCTTCATATATTTTCATACAAGAGAAGTAGCTGTAAGATACAGTTCCATAAGAGGCACAAAGATAAGCAGGGAGCTAAATAATGCAGCAGTTGCAGAGCCTTGCATCTACTGTTTGGAGACGAACTGAAAGGACTCAGCTGATTAAAATGCAGCATGTCTGCATAAATATTACATGAAAACACACAGAAAGAGAGAGAAAGAGAGGGTGAGCTTAAGTCAAACTTTTCACTGGGAGAATTTAAAATGTGAAAAAAAAATAAAAATCTATATAAAATAGCTATAGCAACTAGACATGGACCATGGAGTTTTTTGCAGAATAATATTAATAATATCACCTTTAATTTACAATAATATACAATCATTTTAACAATTATTGTTTAATCAAATATTATATTGAATGGATATACATACTGTATATAATAATAATAATGCAATATAGTAATTCTATTATAAATACACATTTTTTTACATTTTGTTTTTGCTCAATGAAGAACATCAAATCCTGAAATAAAAATATTTGAGTATCTCACACACACACACACACACACACACACACACACACACACCACACACACACACACACACACACACACACACACACACACACACACACAAACACACACACACACAATAAAGAATGGGTTCAAAATATTGCAGAGGACTAACCCTTATGTACTGTTAGGGATGTTTTCATCCACTCTGGGGTGATTTTGAGTCTAAAGCGATTTTGAGTCTAAAGCCGGTCGCACACCGGATGCGCCGCGACAGCGCACACATGACAATTAAAAGTATCACACACATTTGTATGCTATTTAAAATGAAACTATTCAGATGGCGCTCTGTGGTGCGGCAGAAATTTGACCAGTGTCCTGAGTCGTGGCTGGGCGCCGAGTGTTACAGTGTTGCAACCCCCTTTAGTTTGGTCATAACTTTTTCTGTTTCAGTAAGCAGAATGATTTTTGCTGACAAATCTTATTTTGACACACATTTTGAGAAAATACTTTAAAGTTTTAAAAAAAACTCAACAATGCACTCTGGGAATATTTACAACCCTTTTGTTATGTTAGGGATGAAAAGGTCCACTAAATTTAAATTTTGCATAAATCTGTTAATCAACCTCAGTTATGATCAACGCTACAAAACTGCTAGGAGATTAGAGGATTTTAACTCTTTAAATTGCCAAATTCATAAATTAGTCTTGGACACGTGAAACAACATTGCCTTTGATGCACTGTTTTTAATTAATTCTCATTTTTTTTCTCCCTAATTTACTGTTGGTGGCAGTTTTTGCCCCATTGACTTCCAATATAACCACACTTTTGCAAAACCATGACACCATATAATCTAGCATTTTTGATTGTTGGTGGTTTTCCCTGTTGGGAATAGGTAAAATTTGTAATTTTTAATGTTGATCATTAAGTGGCACTATTAACCCTTTAGATAGGCCTGTGCAAAAAGTTTCTGGGGTTTATAGGGAGTTTAACAGCAAATTAAAGTGTGAAAAATTCAAAATATGCATGTCAGCTCTCAGAACTACATAGTGTAAATAAACACAAGGGCTGTGTATTTATGCACCATCAAATGTGGTCCAAGACTGTGATAAAAGTTTTAAAAATCCTGTACAAAATCCTTTTTTATTGAAAATACCTTTTTTGTTTGCTTTTCAACAAATCAGTGACATTATTTGTGAACTTGGTAATTAAAGAGTTAAAATCTTTTCTAAACAATTTAGCAGTTTCGATCAGGACTGAGGCTGATTAACAGATTTCTGCAAATAAATTTGGAAAAAATGTTTATCTGATGCATTTTTACAGCAGTTTAATTCAGTGGATGTTTTCATCCCGAACATAACAAAAGGGTAGTACATTTGAACAGTGCAAAAGGGTTAATGCCAGCATTATATTCTATATTAATACAATTGTTCACATAATATTTTACATTTATTTAAGTATCTTATAAATCAATATATTTTTGTAATTACGTCTTGGTATTTTATATATTTTATGAGATTTATATGAAATATCAATAACATTTTCCATTTTTAATGCATTTATAAATTAAAAATAGATATATAATCTATACTTAAAATATAAAGTATCATTTGAAAACAAAAAATTCAATATTTCAAATATCACACACAGAAAAACATGTTATCAGGATGTTTAACTAACCTGGATTCTCTCATATGTTTTCCTGTGTGATATTTAAAATATTTGTGTGCAAATATTCAAATTATACTTTATATTTTAATGATACATTATATATTTTTTAAGCTAGAACAATATAACAATGTAATATAATCATTTCATTAATATATATATATATATATATATATATATATATACTTATTTATTTAACTATTTGCAAACTATAAATTGCACATTTTAATGGTATTTAGTTTATCTAATTTTAAAATACAATCATTTTATGTATTGATAGTTCTACATTTTTTCCATTTGATATTTGTTAAATTATTAAACAAATAAAACATAAAAAATATTCTGCATACAGATATATAAACATAACATCACATTAAATAGAATCAAACATATTACATAATGATTATGTAAGAGGATTTGATATCACTGACATGTTTTTTTTTTCCTGTAGTCAAACTCTGATCTTCTCCAGAGACAGCAGCTGCTTCCTTCCCTCAAAGAGCAGAACACCAGCAGCAATGGCAGAGTTCAGACTGTCCACACCATCAACCATCGGGATCAACAGTCTCCGCCCTCCAGTCCTCTCAGTCAGTCGCAAAGCCTCCCGACTCAGGCCGTGCGTTTCTCCACCAATGATGAGGCTTGTGTGCCCAGCAACCCAGTCTGTGTAATAAAGCTGCGTCTCCAGGGATTTACTACTTTCATCACAATAATCCTCCAAACTACACAAATCATTGGCATCATCATCATCATCATCATGTGCTTTGCTTTGGTACTGGTGGCCTTTCACCCAGCCGTAATCTGATGGCCTTCTGTGTTTTTGAGGTGTCGAGTTGTTATGTTTGGCCGTGGTTGTGCTGTGGTTGTCGGCTGCGTAAACGGTTGATGTTTTGGGTAGGTGATTTGAAATTTCAGTCCAAGTCAGGTTTGGGATTATAGGGAGACGGAAATGAGCCCCCATGGCTGCCCGGAGGACTTTAAGCTCCCAAATATCCACACACCCTAGAAGAAGCACATAAAACAGCCCATAAAATGCAAGCAAAATATGCAAGTGTATGTGTGTGCAGATGTACTGTATGTGATTATGTGTGACAACTTGATATTTTTAAAGTCTCTGCATTTAAATTTGTGGTATATAAATGTATTTTAATGACTAACTTTAGCTATTAGTTAAAAAAAAAACTGTCATTTTTAATAATCAATCATTTTCGTCACTAGCCAGCTCATCACACATTTATGATAGTATTTCTTAAAGGAACACTCCATCTTTTCTTGAAAAAGTCTCCTAGAATTAAATAGTTGACTTGAACCATTTTTCAATCCATTCAGAAGATTTCTGGCAGTGTCACTAGCTTGGCTTAGCATAATGAATTAAATCGGACAATATACACAATGTAAGTACAGAAGACTCAAGTTTTAACCAGGGTTCCCACGCTTTAGATTTAATGACTTTCAAGGACAATTTAAAGCACCATTAACTATATCAATATCAAGCACCTTTGAAATTCATACCTCAGCATACGTAGCGCCATGAAAGTCCTGACTGTACTATTTTAGTTACACTTAAAATTGGCATTAAAATGTAAAAAAAAATGGCCATTTTAAAAAGTCATGTTCAAAGAATTTTATAAAATTTGTTGTATTTAGTACTGGTGATATTCATTTGGGGTTTCTGGAATATTGATAAAAATGTGCATTATTTGTCAGTGTTATTGTACAAGATTACATTTTTAGATGTTTAATTTGTCTGTTTCGACAGTATTGTACAATTGTTGAAATAAAACCGTAACAAATTTTAAATTCAATTCAAGCGCATTCAAAAACCTGTGTTTGTTTTTAAGTAATTCCAGGCCTTGAATCCATTTGTCTGAAATTCAAGTACTTTTCAGTACTTTCAAAAAGCATGGGAACTCTGTTTAAAGGGCACCTATTTTTATCTACCCGTTTTTCAAGATTTTAGATAACTCCATGGTCTCCATAATGTGTTTGTTAAGTTTCAGCTCAAAATACCCATCAGATAATTTATTATATTTTTTGTATACTGGAAATTTGAGCTGTTATGACATAGTCATAACAGTTGTTGCCTGTGCCTTTAATGCAAATCAGCTGATTCTCCCCGCCCACCTTTCCCACATGTGTGTCAGAGCCATTGAGATTGCTCGCTATTGCTCTGATATGTGCAGTCTTCATGTAGATAAACAGAACAGTGACAGACAAGAATGAAGCAGATCTCCTTTACTACGGTAAGAACTTTCCCAACTGGTTATTTGATATATTTGAGAATACGGTTATTTGATATATTTGTTGTGGAGTTAATTCAAGCTTTTCCGAAATGATGATTCACACACATATAGCTTAGCATTTTTTTTGTGTGTGTGTCTAAATAATTATTAATTTTAAACTATATCAATAATTCAAAACTATACCAAACCAAAAACACATTAAGACATCATTACATTACAGCATTTCAAAAAAAGTATTCATTTTTTTCTTGTTTCCCTACTTTATTTTAATCACTGACTTTAATAACATTAGTGTGTTTGTGTATTGTTATCTGCTACGCTGTAAAAAGTGCTGGATTAAACACAATCAATTTGTGTTGAGACAACACGAAGGAAGTAACTTAACTTATTAGTTTTTACACATTTAGGTGGATTGAACATAACACAATTAAGTTGTCCGCAAAAAAACTCAAGAATTGTGTTGTTGCAACTCATTTTAAACAAGTTACAGTTAACTGTTAAAGGATGCAAAACCATTTAAGTCTAGTCTTTTTAATAATCTAAAAAAAATTTGACTTAAATACTTTGAGAAACACAGAAGTGTGTTGTTTACCTTTAGTCAGCAGTACACTATGACAGCCCGCAGCGGCAGCAAAGCGTAACACTGAGCCCAGGTTTCCAGGATCCCTCACAGTGTCACAGATCAGTGTCAGAGGCACAGCCCTGCCATAATTCTCTTCTGAGTATGTTAAACGGGATGCCTCAGGCCGTTTGAATATAGCTGCAATTATTACAGACACTCAAATTAAGGTGCTGCAGTCCGGGACAATTGGATTTAATAATGCAGTTTGATCTTCTTACCAATTATTTCCTGTGAGGTGTCAAGTTCAGACCAGACATGAGCGTCTTCCATCTTGACTTTCACCACATTGGTTTGTCTAAGTTTATCCAGGGAAAGCTCTCGCAGTGCATCCACTGAACTGAAATAAAGCGTTTGAGCCTCAGCTCCAGCCTCCAGAGCACTGCATACGAGGCGCTTTCCTTCCAGAACAACCTGATGCTCACGCAGCTTCTTAGATCCAGCTATTCGGGCCAACTTCCTGCAGATGAAATGGAAATTAAAGCAACATCACTTATTGTAAATAAGAGCAATACTTACTCATTTAAATATTTTAATAATATTTACATTTATTAGTTTAGCCATATCAACAGCATCGTCTGTAATCATGCCAACATTGGTGATAAATATTCAATACATCGTTTACAAACATAAAAGTTTCTTAATAAATAAGCATCATACTATTAACATCCAGATAACTACATTATTGATAAAAGGACATATAAGATTAATTTTCAATATGGTACCTTAAATTACATTTCCCTTAAAAGATCTTAAGAATTTCTAATACAAGTTAAAAATATTAATTCTATTAAAACTGTTTTGTAGTAAAAATATTGTTACAAAAGTCACAAATTGGTTTAAATTAGGAGTACAGACCTTATGCATACTAAATTGGATAATTATTCCATTAGATGTTAGTACATCTTTATTGGCTTCTAATAACTGTTTTAATTCTTATTCTTCAGGATAGAGGGAAAGTTTACATTTACATTTACATTTAGTCATTTAGCAGACGCTTTTATCCAAAGCGACTTACAAATGAGGACAAGGAAGCAATTTACACAACTATAAGAGCAGCAGTGAACAAGCGCTATAGACAAGTTTCAGGCGTGTAAAAGTCTAAGAAGCAAAACATTAGTAGAAAATTTTTTTGTTTTGTTTTTTTTTTGTTTTTTTGTTTTTTAGAGAGAGAGAGAGAGAAAGAGGGCGCAGTTAGTGGTATAGCCAGAGAGGCAATTGCAGATTAGGAGGAAAAGTGGAGACTAAACAGTTGTGTTTTTAGTCGTTTCTTGAAGACAGCAAGTGACTCTGCTGTTCTGATGTAGTTAGGGAGTTCATTCCACCAACTGGGCAGATTGAATGTGAGAGTTCGGGAAAGTGATTTCTTCCCTCTTTGGGATGGAACAACGAGGCGACGTTCATTCACAGAACGCAAGTTTCTGGAGGGCACATATATCTGCAGAAGTGAGAGCAGATACGAAGGAGCACAGCTAGAGGTCACTTTGTAAGCAAACATCAGAGCTTTGAATTTGATGCGGGCAGCAACTGGAAGCCAGTGCAAACGGGTGAGTAGCGGAGTGACATGTGCTCTTTTGGGTTCATCAAAGACCACACGTGCTGCTGCGTTCTGAAGCAGCTGAAGAGGTTTGATAGAACTAGCTGGTAGCCCGGCTAGCAGAGAGTTGCAATAGTCCAGTTTGGAGAGGACAAGAGCTTGAACAATGAGTTGAGCTGTATGTTCAGATAGGAAGGGTCGGACCTTTCTGATGTTGTAGAGTGCGAATCTGCAAGATCGGGCAGTTCTAGAAATGTGGTCAGAGAAGTTCAGTTGGTCATCAATCGTAACTCCAAGGCTTTTTACCATTTTGGATGCAGTGATGGTTGCTCCATCCATCTGGATTGAAAAGTTATGGTGAAGAGTCGGGTTGGCAGAAACTTCAAGCATTTCCGTTTTCATGAGGTTAAGCTGGAGATGATGATCTTTCATCCAGAGTGAAATGTCTGACAGGCAGGCTGAAATGCGAGCTGGAACCGAGGGATCATCAGGGTGGAAAGAGAGGTATAGCTGGGTGTCATCAGCATAGCAGTGGTAGGAAAAACCATGTTTCTGGATGACTGTTCCTAAAGATGCCGTGTAGATAGAGAAGAGAAGTGGTCCAAGCACAGAGCCCTGAGGTACCCCAGTGTATAGATGCTGTAGGTTGGACACCTCTCCCCTCCACGACACCCTGAATGACCTGTCCGAGAGGTAGGAACTGAACCATTGAATAACAGTGCCTGTGACGCCCAGTGACTCAAGCGTAGATAGCAGGATCTGGTGGTTTACAGTGTCAAAAGCAGCTGATAAATCCAGCAAGATGAGGACAGATGATTTAGAGTCTGCTTTAGCCAGTCTGAGGTCCTCCACGACCGAGAGCAGGGCAGTCTCAGTTGAGTGGCCTTTCTTAAAGCCAGATTGCTTGTTGTCCATGAGGTTGTTTTGAGTAAGAAAGTCTAGGACTTGATTGAACACTACTTTCTCCAAAATCTTGGCCATGAATGGAAGCAGGGATACCGGTCGGTAGTTTTCAAGTAGCGTTTGATCCAGGTTGGGTTTCTTTAGCAGAGGGGTTACCCTAGCCTGCTTAAATGAAGTAGGGAATAGACCAGAGTCAAGAGATGTGTTAATTATGTGAGTCAGTGTTGGTATGACTGCAGGAGAAATGGCTTGCAGGAGATGAGAGGGAATGGGATCTAGCGGACAGGTGGTTGCATGGCTTGATAGCATGAGATTGGACACCTCAGACTCAGAGAGCTGGGAGAAAGAGGTGAGTGTGTGTGGTGTTGGTGGTGTATCTTGCGTGTTTGTTGTAGGTGCAGCAAATTGAGCACTGATTTTTGCAGTTTTGGTGCAAAAGAATGTAGCAAAGTCATCAGTAGTGAGTGTGGAGGATGCGGGTGGAGGAGGAGGGTGAAGGAGGGAGGAAAATGTTTTAAAAAGCAAGCGAGGATTGGTGGCACTGTTGACTTTCTGACGGAAGTATGTCTGCTTTGCAGAAGTAACCTCAGTCGAGAAAGAAGACAGAAGAGTTTGGTATGTTATGAGCTGTTCAGGATTTTTTGTTTTTCGCCAGCTTCTCTCAGCAGCCCGAAGTTTTGAGCGATGCTCACGGAGAACATCAGAGAGCCAGGGTGCAGTAGGACTGGCTCGGGTTGGTCTGGATGTCAGAGGGCATAGTCTGTCTAGACATGATGTTAGCGTGGAGCAGAGTGTATCAGTTGCACTGTTCGTATCAAGTGCAGAGAGTTTGGAAGATGGAGGAAGAGAGTTAGAAACAATGGTGGATAGTCTGTTGGGTGAGAGAGAGCGTAGGTTTCTGCGAAAGGCAACTAGAGTAGGAGTGTGTGGCGGCTCAGGAGTAATGTGGATGTTGAGAGAGAGAAGGAAATGATCCGATGTTTGTAGTGGAGTTACTAGTGTTTGGTCAGCGAGGCAATGTCGAGTGTAAATAAGTTCTAGTTGATTACCTGATTTGTGAGTAGCAGAAGTAGGTGCTCTTTTGAGGTCGAAAGATGCAAGCAGAGTCTGGAAGTCAGCAGCTTGAGGTCTTTCTATGTGGATGTTGAAGTCACCTAGCACCAACAAGGGAGTGTCATAATCAGAAAAAGATGAGAGAAGAACATCCAGTTCATCCAAGAAGTGACCTAATGTACCCGGTGGGCGGTAGATGACAACCACATTTATGCGAAAGGGGTGGATAATGGTGACTGCATGGAATTCAAAAGAGCTGATTTTTGGCAGGGACGGTCTCTGAGTGAATTTCCATTCTTTGGAAATCAGTAGTCCAGTCCCACCCCCTCTCCCTGTCTGACGAGGGGTGTGGGAAAGAGAGAAATTAGTAGAAAGAGCTGCATGTGTAGCAGTGTCCTCCGGTCTCAGCCAGGTTTCAGTTAGAGCCATGAGACTAAAGTCATAATGAGTGGCTATGGAGGTAATAAAATCTGCTTTGTTAACAGCAGATTGACAATTCCAGAGGCCCACAGAGAGAGAGAGTTGTGAAATAGAGGATACATGAATTGATCGAAGGTTGTGAGGGTTGCGCCTGCAGCGTACCTCCCGTGCTCTGCGAGTATTAGTAACAACAGGAATTAGTAAACACATCATAAAGTGCAAGAAAAACAATAATGAGTGCAGAGAAAAGGAAAAAAAAATAAAGTAAGAAGTACTCAAGTGCTTTGTCGGTGTCTTTGCTCGGTGGAGTCGCACAGGTCGTCGGTCTTCACAAGTTGGTTTTATATTCGCACATTCGTTCATTTTGCAGTCTCTATATTGTTTACCATGCTACTTTAAATATTCCATCGGAATTAGCATGCAAGTATGACTTCTAAACAACATTAACACTATCTAATTCACTGTTAACAACGTTGTACTTTGATGGTCATTTGCTGCTAACATGATTTTCCTATTTAGAATTTGCAAAGAATACTTTTCTGAAATTATATTATTAAGGAGAACGTCTGAATAGCCGAATTTAAAAACAACTTTACCTCTATTTCTTCAGGTCCCTTTTTTTAAAAATAAAATAAATAAAAAAACAAAACACTAGAACTCATTGAGTAGATAACAGTACACATTGATTAGATCCTTGTACCTATTTCAAAGGCAACTAGTAGGACTGCATGATATTGAGGAAAAAAATGACGATTGCGATGTTTACGGTATAAATACACGAGCTGATATGAGTTGTAGAATTTCACAACTAGTGACTCATGTTATTACATGTACCACATTATAGCCATTGACATCTGCCATTTAGAGATTCAGTTATGACTAGCATGTTACTGATCATAATTTAGTCATTTATAGCATAATATAAGTATACTATACTAGTACTATACTATACTATAGTATAATAGTGTTTCTGAACCATAATATAGTAAAACGTATTATACTGTATATATTATAGTATTTACAACACTTTGTTAATGAATGCTACTGTCTGAATTATATAGGTTATAGTGAACTAATAAACTGAATATGTACTGCTCTTGTACACTTTAGCTTTTACTACAGTAAACTGTGGTGTATTTTGCAATATGATATATCGCGGTTGAAAACTTAGATCAGCAATGGGTAATTTGTTTCGGATATTTAGTTGTAATAAACAGCAACTATAGAATTACCAAAACAGATGAATTCCAGTAGCTTACTATAGTAAAAATCTAAAAAATGAATTACTATAGTATTTTTCATATGGTTACCCTACTGAAAAAAACAGCTTAAACCAGCTTAAGCTGGTTGGCTGGTTTAAGCTGGTTGACCATCCTGGTTTTAGAGGGGTTTTGGCCACTTCCAGGCTGGTTTCCAGCCGGGTCTTGGGCTGGTCATGGTTAGAAAATGACCAGCTTAAACCAGCTTGACCAGCCTGGTTTAAGCTGGACATAGCTAGTTTGGCTGGGATCCCAACCTGGCTAGGCTAGTCAAGCTGGTCATCTCCCAGCCTGACCAACTAAGACCAGGCTGGAAGTGGCCAAAACCCCTCTAAAACCAGCCTGGTTGACCAGCTAAAAGCAGCCTAGGCTGGTTTAGGCTGTTTTTTTTTCAGTAGGGTATCAATTGAAATTATACTAGTACATCTTACAAAATGTAGTAGTGCTTATAGAATGAATGAGAAATAGTATTAGCATACAAAAAGGTCCTAGTAGCATGATGATACTTTAGTCCTCAAACAAATTGTTAGTAACGTTAGTTAACTGTCAGTGAAGACGAGTATATTTTACTCACGCCAAACTCTTGTCACCAGGATGTAATTTCTCATACAGTAAACCATCAAATTCTCCAAAACGTGCCCGTGATGTTACATTGATCACCTTCTCCCGGGCTATCTGTGAGAACTGAACGGAATGTGAGTTGTTTGGGCTCTCGGGGTTTTCAATGCTCGATTTGTAGGTGTTTCTGGTGATGTTGTTGTGTTGTGATGAACGTTCACTTATTTGACTAACGACCCGTTCCAAAATATCAGCCGGCTCATTTACTGATATAACACCAGATACAACTCTTCGTCTACGCACATATCTTTTGCTATTTATTTCATTGCGTCCCAATGTCAAAGCTGGTTGAAACAGTGCACAACGAAATCTCATGCCTGCGATGCGCGTCGCCATCTTGACAACTGAACTTCCCGGATGCTATGACGAAGGCACGTGTCAAAATTGTCTTCTAGGTGGAACGTTAGACTGTTTTGTGTTTACATGAATGCTTACATGAATGTAAACATTAATAAAAGTCAATTCGATTTTTTAGCACAAATTTAAGTTACATTTTATAACTAACACATATTACACACCCTCAATTGTTAAAAACATTTGTGAGTTTCTTTTTTTCTGTTGAACACAAGATAAGATATTTTGGAGAAAGTTGAAAGCCTGTAACCATTGACTTCCATAGCTGTTTTTCCTGTGGAAGTCTATGGTTAAAGGTTTCAGGAACAAGTGAAGAGTGAGTATACTATGACATAATTTTCATTTTTGAGTGAACTGTCCTTTTGATGGACTATAGATATGTAATATTATGTGATATTAAGCTCACTCTAACGCTGTACTCTAATAAATTTAGCAAATTGCAGATTGAAATGATGTGTTATTCATGTCACAAATACTGTTTGTTCATATATATTACTTACAAAATGTAAGTAAACTGTAATCTCGTAATTCAAATTACAAGAAATGCCACAAGTAATAAATTTATCTCATGGAATCAGTGTAGGCTACTTTTTACATATCAAATATATCCTAGACATTGTATTAATTAGTATCATATTTGTACTATTTGAGTCATATTGATAGAAAAATAAATTAGTGTATGACACTCTAACAAATAAATGTTTCTGACATTGCATCACTGATATATGCAGCCTCAGCTTACATCATCAAGGCAGCATCCAGATATTATTGGGAGATCACAAAATTACAAAACGAACAAACACTAATGAAAAAACAAAATAAATTACATTACAGATCCAAAACAGATTTGAAATATTTTCCCCACAATTAAATCAACCACAGAAGAGATAAAGGAATGGAGAATCAATATATAACTGCCATTGTAGGTATGAATAGATGAAAAGTGTCGTGTCGTCTGATTAAGCACATTTTAAACTGTAATATTACAAATACAAAATTCTCCAACCCCTCTCATTTTTTTGGAATCTATAATTGGATTAAGTAGGCCTATCTACACATGTTACTAATCTGTTTCTCAGTATTTCACATGTTCTCGTGTTGAATAAATAGTGAAAATAAATAAGAGTAGCCATGATGTTTAAAACAGCATATTATATATATCTTGACTAAATGTTAGAATAATGGTGAAAGTGTGAAAATGTCACTTTTTACATGGTTTACTCTTTGTAATTCTCAGTGGTCTGTGGTCAAGAGCCACATATGGCTGTCCTTTGTAGAAGAATGAGCTCAGCATCGCTTTAAGCATTATCATTCATGCATTATGAGCAATTATGCAGCTACTGTTTCTAATCTATTATTTTAAAAGACATTTGATGTGGGCAGTTGTGTGTGTGCAATTGTGCATATATGTGTAATATGTATGCGTATCTGTAAACATGAAAACCAGAGACAAAAGTAAAAGCTGTAATCTGTATAATTATAAGAAGTTCATGCATGGTTTTTTTTTTATTCATGCACTTATGTGTTTGTTTGCTTGTCAAAATGTTGTACACTACAAAGACCAAACAGACATTAAGGGCACTGCACAGCACAAGCAAATGACACATTTTTTAAATGTCTAACCAATGAATGAGAAATAAAAGGTATTAAGAATATTAATGGTTGATTGACAACGTTTTTACTAAGTTAAACCATCTGACTGTCTAATCTGAAACAACACTGTTCATGAGATAATCCAGTCCTTCTCTTATGCAATCCACTGATGCTGAACAGGTCAGCTGTCACATGACATGTCATGCTTTTTTTGCATTGTCAGTTTGAACTGCAAATGCAAAAACCATAATCCAGAACCAGGATTATAAAAATAAATATATAGAATAAATTATAAATAAAAATAAATTGCCTAAAATTAAACTAAACTTTCCCAAAATGTCTAAACATGTTTAGGTTGCTAACAAAGTTTTTTAAAATATATCAAATATATCGTTTAAGAAATTGGATTAAAAGCATACAGCATTGCTAAAACTTAAATTAAAATTAAAATGCATAATAATAAATGCAAATGGTGGCAACATTTTACCATAAGGTTTGATTAGTTTACATTAGTTAACTAACTAATTAATATCTTACTATACACTGCTATTACTAATGTATTGTGATAAAACCTAAAAAAGCAGTAGACATGTATTTCTATTAATAGTATTAACAAATGTTAATACAGTTTTATTTAAATATATTATTAGAAGTCAAATATCTCAGTGATTCTAAGATAAAATTGTCCCCAACCTCAAATAAATACATTTTGAATATAACATTTTTTTTTTATTTAAATGAATTTATTATTTTCATTTATAATTTTTTAAAATAATTATTATTGTAATTGCATGTTTAACTTTTAAATCACCATCAATATTGGTGAATGTACAAGAACAAAAATATGCAGTTCTGTAGGCCCCTATAGGCGCTGGATTACAAATTGTTATAAGATAATACAATAAAAATATAGTCATGTAATAATAATTAACAGGAAGTATGACTTTGTTACTGTGTTTAATGTTTGATGATGTTTCATCAGTGGATGTAACTGAGCGTCAATAATTCAGCCCGGACAGCTCCTGATGCTATTTTCAGAGTGCTCTCTGGTGGGCGTGGTCTAACAACACACCAAGAAACCCGATTGGCTGACAGCAACGAGGGAGGATGCGCAGTGTTTGTCGACGCTATCGGAGATTATCTTGTTTTTGTCGCCATATCTGTCAGGCTGATAACGCTACGGTGGAGTATGAGTTTGCATAGTTTAATGTGAGACACGATGATAAAGCTGTTGTCCTGTCCCATGTTAGAGCGATTATTACGGTAGTGCACAGTAGCGCCAGTGCTCTGCCAGTCTCTGTCACTGAACCCCAGGCGACAACATGGATGAACAAAATGTAGGATTTAACTAATATTTTCACACAAAGCGACAAATGTGATGGGTGCCGATGCAAGTAAAAACAGCAAGGTGAGTTCTGTGTTGTTTTCCTAATATGAGTGTGGAGGAAAGTTACTTTGCTGAAACCATGAGTGTACTATGTATGGAATGGCTGCTTAGGCATGCAATGTTCCACTTTAATATCACTTTTAATCTAAAAATGATGTGATGCAAATTAGATATTATTTATCAGAAAATATATACAATTCTTATTAAGTCATTTGATATATCTGATCATCTGATCAGCAACGTCAAGTTTGAATCTACATGCTTTTACCATAACTTCAGTATATATACAATAGATTGTGTGGTTTAGTTGTTGTTTTTTACTTCATAAAAGGCATATGAAGTTTTTTAAACAAGTTCACTACCATGAAATTTGTTTTTGTTTTTATGTATTTATGTATACAACATTAATATATGAAGAGTCGAAAATGAAGTTTTTTCTCAACCTCCTCTGTTTATGTTGAGATATTTCACTTTAAAGACCAGGAAGAAGACTTATTCTTTGCCATAAGAGTGATATTATGAAACATACACACAGGAGTCTGATAAAATTGCTCATTTTAGAGGAAAATTTCTGATGGCATTTAGAGGTTTTTGCGTTTAAACTCCTCATATATATATATATATATATATATATATATATATATAGAGAGAGAGAGAGAGAGAGAGAGAGAGAGAGAGAGAGAGAGAGAGAGAAATGCAAGCATATGACAACTATTAGTACTTAGCCCAAGGCCTGTCACAATAATCAATAAATCGACTTATTGCATGACCTCAATAATTTTTGGTGATGCGATATATATGTATCACCCATACATAAAAACCAATTCAAGCTACATTTTAGCTGCTTGTGCAACCTCTCTATCTCTATTGGGGGTGTCAGTGTCAGTATGGTTAAAAAAAAAACACTGTATTATTTACTATAAATGACTATAGTATATTTTTATGTGGGTGTCTGTCAACTGGTAGCAGATATCACAGCCTCTGTTATTTTTTTACCATTTCATTTTTTTGTAAACATTTAATATTTATTTAGGATATGCGTTTTCACTTTCTGATTCCAATGCCTAATTATTCAATTGGTCAAATGACTATAATTAAATAAAATATTATTAACAATATAATATTATGTGTCCTTTGGAAGAGTGTACTTGCATTGTGATGAATCAGTGATGAATTTTTTTGCAATTAGCATTATATAATGAGCAGCATAAAATGGTTTTAAAATTACAATAATATAATTTGATCACAATATATTGGTGCTATGTATCATACAACAAAAAAATAGATATTGTGACAGGCCTACTTACCCTAATAACCCAAATAAACCAAAATAAACAGAGTTTAATTATTATCCTGATTGCTCAAAATCAGTACAAATATATAAAACATATTTATGAAAAATTATGTATTTTATAAAAACCTTTTCAAACAAATTACATTCTTTTTACTTACATATAACCTCTTGTGTAATTATGATAGATAATTGCACAACAAATATTTTCACACCTAAATTCACTGCATTCATATCCAGGTCCAAAATAACTTGAAAATGAAACATCTTAGATTTATTTGAAACTTGTAAATGAGTAAATAAATAAATACATTTATGTAGGGCTGGCCAATTAATTGAAAAGTAATCGAAATCGACATTCAGAACCTATAATCGATCAAAATTCCAGGTCAATTTTTTCAATTACTTTCCCTACCATGTGTGGAGTCATGTGACCCCATTCCATGAGACTGGTTGCATACCCCTCACCGTGGCTGACCCCTCGCCTTACTTTGCAATACATTGAAGATGATTGGAAGCTGTGCCAGAGATGCCTTGAGAGGGCATATTTTCTATTACATTAAAATGAATATTTACATTGAAATATTTGTTTACAGAAGATGAATAAAATGCACTGTTTAAAATATTATTTACAGGTTATATAAGAGTTATTTTATTTAGAAGAGATACTGCTTTTAATAGGAAAAACACTGAAAATAATTTATTTTGTTTCCAAAAGTGCAATTTATTTATTTTCATAAGCATTTTATAAGCAAAAACTGACTGTTGGTTTTATGCAGTGTGTTTTCATTTCATTTGTTCAATGCTGATGTTCAGTAAATAATCATAGATAGTAGATGGTGTGTATTTCCTTCTAGTAATGCACCCTTTATTTAAAAACTCTCACTTGTAATATGTGCACATATTTACTGTACAAGTTGTTCAATGCTGATGTTCAGTAAATAATCATGGATAGTAGATGGTGTGTATTTCCTTCTAGTAATGCACCCTTTATTCATTAATCGTAATCGAGTTAAAATGTTCAATTAATCGAGATTTTGATTTTAGGGCAAATCACCCAGCCCTACATTTAGGGTTCTAATGGATTTGCAAAGTTCCACTACTAAATTCCTTTACTAAAAATATGTATGAAATTTTAATTTATGTCTTCTCTAGATTAAAAGAAGCCCCAATGCATTACAATTGTTAATAAACGTATTATTATGATCCCGTAATGATGACAATGAGTACATAAAACACAAAAATAGAAAAAAGCACATAAAACAAACAGTACATTTAAATGTATGACATATCTAATAAAGTGTTTCAAATGACTGTAAGCTAAAACTTCCTTTTTTAAATCTTCATTACCAATCCACACCGTCAGTTTCAATGCAAGCCAATAATCATGCGGTAATGACACTGTTGAACCTTTTAGATGCAAATACTGACTGCTTGCTGACTTTAGACTGCATTAAAGTGTCTATGTACAATTGTGTTCACAAAATTCATTGAGAATGAATGAAATGACAAAAATGTTATGGTGGTAATGACACTTTTTAATCAGAATTGACCCTGGAATAGGGACATGGCAAAAATGTGAATATATGAATGCATTAACCTACAAGTATCTACTATTATTACACTTTTTTAATTATTACTTCAAAATAAAAGCCATTTATCTATAATGGCAGCTTGAATTTTTTCATAGTTCCAGAAACACCCACAAACATGCAGAAAAGTCTGGAATACGAGTCCCCGTGTAATGATTGTTTAATGGTGTTCACATTCACAGCCGTACAAAGGGTCGGAGGAGCAATCGCAGATATCCAGATGGCGGGGATTTCTGTCCGCTGTGGGCATTGCTCTTCCAGCTGGACTCTGCCGAATCAACCCATTACGAGCTGGATCACATCGAATGATTTGTGACAAGGAGGCATCCATTCCTGAGCACCTGGTCTCCTCATTACCGGGCCCTGAGAAACTCCGCATGGAATGGAGTCTGCCAAGCTTTGTCAACATGTTTTTGCCTGAATTCCCCCACCGTATTGTCCCAGGACAGGAACATTTCCAGGTGAGAGACAAAAGATTGAAATAAGGTGGTAATAACAATGGTAATATTTTTTTATTTAGTGTATGTCATTGTTTTTTTATATTGTCCAACCCCCTAGGTCCTGGGTTACATTGCAAAAGGATCGTTTGGTCCCATATTAAAAGTTAAGGATAAATCGAAGCAAAAGACCTACGCAGTTAAGGTAAAAAAACAAGCATAAGCCACACATAGATACATTGGCTCCCAGCTCAAATCTTTTATTTTTTGTTTATTTTTATGTGAAGAAAGGCCAAAATATTAAATGATGTCATTTTGAACTTTCTCTACAAATAAATAAATAAATAAATAAATGATTACTAATTAAATATACACTCACATGCCACTTTATTAGACACACCTGTCCAACTGCTCATAAATGCAAATTTCTAATCAGCTAATCACATGGCAGCAACTTAATGCATTTAGGCATGTAGACATGGTCAAGACGATCTGCTGCAGTTCAAACTGAACATCAGAATGGGGAAAAAAGGGCATTTAAGTGACTTTGAACATGGCATGGTTGTTGGTGCCAGACGGGCTGGTCTGAGCATTTCAGAAACTGATGATCTACTGGGATTTTCATGCACAACCATCTCTAGGGTTCACAGAGGATGGTCCAAAAAAAGAGAAAATATCCAGTAAGCGGCAGTTTTGTGGGCACAAATGCCTTGTTGATGCTAGAGGTCAGAGGAGAATGGCCAGACTGGTTCAAGCTGAAAAAAGGCAACAGTAGCTCAAATAACCACTCGTAACAACCGAGATATGCAGAAGAGCATTTCTGAACACACAACACATCCAACCTTGAGACGGATGGGCTACAGCAGCAGAAGACCTAACCGGGTGCCACTCCTGTCAGCTAAGAACAAGAAACTGAGGGTACAATTAGCACAGGATCACCAAAATTGTACAATGGAAGACTGGAAAACTGTTGCCTGGTCTGATGAGTCTCGATTTCTGCTGCAACATTAGGATGGTAGGGTCAGAACTTTGTGTCAACAACATGAAAGCATGGACCCATCCTGTGGTATGGGAGATATTTTCTTGGCACACTTTAGGCCAATTGAGCATCGTGTCAATGTCACAGCCTACCTGAGTATTGTTGCTGACCATGTCCATCCCTTTATGACCACAGTGTACCCATCTTCTGATGGCTTCTTTCAGCAGGATAACACACCATGTCATAAAGCACGAATCATCTCAGACTGATTTCTTTAACATGACAATAAGTTCACTGTACTCAAATGGCCTTCACAGTCACCAGAACTCAATCCAATAGAGCACCTTTGAGATGTGGTGGAACGGGTGATTCGCATCTTTACGGGAGATTGCAATCTTTAAAACTATTTATCATCACATATTCTCACTAAATACATAGAAGATTTTAGAAGAACAATACCTATTTTTAAAAAACCAAGTAAATAAAAAGTAACATTTAAGATGCTAAAAGTACCATCCTCACAGTTTCTTATGTATATAGTTTTGACGGAAAGAAGGGTAGACTGGGTGACACAATATGGGTTTAAAAAAGTACACAATTGAATTGTAATTGAAAAGCAACAAGTCCATTTTATTTGTTTTCTTTTTGACGATATACCATACATGTGTATTGTTTTTGATTGTTCTTATAAAGTCCTTGAATGATTAATTTAGGATTCATATGTATTTATTCATTTATGGAACTTTTTTGGATTTTAAATTTTAAAATAAAAACCAAACTTCCGATGTTTGGTTGTTTTGTGTACCCAATGTGTAAAACCCTATATACCATACATCTGTATGTAAATTTGGAGACTGCAATAAAAAACTAAATGGAAAAAATGAATAAATACATAACAGATTTTAATTTGAGGTATCCACTTAAATTGCATTTCTAAATAAAATAATACTTTTTTTTTACACTCAATGAAATTTTTACACATATGAACTGATCCTCCACTTAACCGAACTCTCTGTTACTGTAATGTTCCTTTGGTATATGTGATTTATCAAAATTCTTGATCTATTATAGGTTATTCCCAAATCTGAGATCTTGCGCTTGGGGGTTTTGGAGCAGTCAAAGGAGGAAGTAATAGTCCAGGTGAGTAATAGTCCTTGCTTTTCTACAAAGTCTTTATTTTTGTCAAGTGTAATGGTCTGTGTCATCTTTTATAGGTACTGCCTCTTAGATTATATCATAAGTACTATGGAGATTGAGGTGGTGTGTGATTTAGTGGCTACAAAAACTAGGGAGTAAATGCAAATGGACTGGAAGTGAGCTAGACTGAACATGCGCTGGTCTCTTTATCACTGTGGTCTGCGAAGTGGCCGAGGTCAATCGCACAGAGGTTTCTGACTCACTGTGCCTCTGCTCTTATTGTCAAACTGTTACCTTGCAGCGTCAGGTACGCCATCCTTTTGTCCACGACCTGCAGGACTGCTGGCAGACCCAGCGGCACATCTACATTAGTGAGTGATTCAGAACACATCCCAACTCTCTCCTACCTTTCCCACCACTAAATCAGCTTCCCGTGTGGCCCTGTTCCCACCGAAAACACTGAGTTCTCCCTGGAGTTTTTTTTGTTCTTTGAGCCGCTGGAAGGAGGACATTGCATTTCAAAAGTTTAGAAAAATTGTCTCTTATAAAACACTCTATTTGTCTTGTAATAGGCTCATTTTACAAGTCAACTAGAGAACAACAGATGAGTTTTACCATTTTTTAATCCATTCAGCCCATCTTTGGTCTGGCGGGAGGACTTTGAGTTTAGCTTAGCATACATTATTGAATTGGATTAGACTATTAGCATCTCACTCAAAAAAATCCAAAAAGTTAGTTTCATTGTGTACAAAGCCCAAAAGTGAATAGTTGGTTGCTACCGTTGCTATTTTTATGACTCTATGGCTAGAAACATGATTAGAAAGTAATTTTTTTATTTTCAATTAGTCTTAGTACATAATGTAACTTCAGAAGAGTCCAGCTTTATGTAGGAAAATTATCAAAATTCTTTAAAAAAACTATTTGTGAGATGCTGATGGTCGAATGCTATGGCGGCAAATCAATGCCAATATTAATCGAGCGCAGCAGTAATGTTTACAAGCGAGGAGAAGTGAACGCTAGCAGATTACAGGCCTACAGCTCGCGTGCGCTCAGGGGATTTTCACGCACGCGCTCAACTGATCCACCGCCATAGATATTTACATTAGATGTCGCCTACCCTGTTGTTGTCTATTGGAAGGAATGCGTCAATAGAGCCGCCATTTTTGTACAGGGTAGCGCTCCATTGAAATAAATGTGAGACCAAGGTGCAGTGGAGGACTGTGGCTATCCAGAGCCAGAGAAATACACAAATATGCATATATCTATGATCGGGAGTTTTCCCGGTGGTCATTATGCAAAATTTTTTTTTAATTACGAAAATTATAATTTTACATTACTTTTCTACATTGATGGACAAGTGACCGCACGGACATACTATCCACCCTCCCTGTTAAATTTGATCTAATCCGTGTCCTGAAACAAACCCCCTTACCTGCTTTCACTTCTCATTCTGATGGAGGGAGCGATTCGTTTGTGAATGAATCTCTGTTATGAGCGACTCGTTCACTGATCCGACAATAATACAAGTTTCTGGCACCGCTGCGTCTTGTCATATTTCATAACATTGTTAGCTTATTTTATTCAACAAAACTACCATAAGCTTAGTATTTAGTGCAAGTTGGAGCTACTTTGCCTTATGGTGAATGCAGCAAGTGACTGTATTATCATGAATAACGCTACTTATTTTGCACAAAAGTTCATAACATACAAAACGTAAGAAACGAAATCTTACCTATGAAATATTCTACCTTTGTGCTTTGTTTTCTTTGTTTGCTCGTTAATACACCTGTACACAGCGCTAAAGTCCAGCATCTTCACGTAGTAACACTGTCTTGACTAATGCGGTTGAATGACATTTGTCCTGGCAGCCCTGTACAAATGTGGCGGCGCAATTGACGCATGCTCAGGGTCAGTATGTGATATCTAGTGTATATATCTATGATCCACCACGAGGAAACAAGCCTCGTGCGTGCACATCATCATCTGTTCGCCAGTGGCGCCCCCAGAAAATTTTCTTAGGGGTGAAAAGTTGGTTGCAACCGTTGCTATTTTTTATGTCTTTATGGCTCGAAACATTACACCAAATCTTGGGGTGGCACACAAAAAAATAATGAATTCAGCGTAATGTTATATTTTTGTTTCTGGTAAATGAAATAATATGGTTTTAATTCATTTATTTAAAATGGCGCAGTAGGTAGTGCTGTCGCCTCACAGCAAGAAGGTCGCTGGTTCGAGCCTCGGCTGGGTCAGTTGGCGTTTCTGTGTGGAGTTTGCATGTTCTTCCCGCGTTCGCGTGGGTTTTCTCCGGGTGCTCCGGTTTCCCCCACAGTCCAAAGACATGCAGTACAGGTGAATTGGGTAGGCTAAATTGTCCGTAGTGAATGAGTGTGTATGGATGTTTCCCAGAGATGGGTTGCAGCTGGATGGGCATCCACTGCGTAAAACATGTGCTGGATAAATTCATTCCGCTGTGACTTTTCAGTTATTTTCACATACTTTTATTGTACAGCATACAGTATATGCTATGTCTAAAATTAATGAAGATTAATGAGTTAATTAATAAAACAAACAAATTAACAAACTGAAGAAAAGGCATTACTATATACACTAATAATTTAGTGGCTGCATTTTATTTGTCAATTTACATAAGTACATTTAAATTAATAATGTCAACAGCAAAATCCTATTGGGTTGGCCACAGGGGTGGCCAGAGTTTACCCAGGGGGTTTACCCTTGGGGGCGCCCCTGTTGTGCGCACGATGTACGCTCTCGCGAGCGAGGTCACACCTACAGCGCGCGTTCAGTACTCTCCGCTTGCTCGCTGGTTCTCTCTCTGCTCGCGCAAAACTTTTGGGATTTTTGTCAGCCCTGGGGCGGGAAATGGATAACTTGTTATCTCTAATGCTATTGGTTACTCGCCCTTTCCGAAAGTTAGCCTGGATTGGACGCAGGTTATGATGATCCATGAATTCCCCTTTATTGAAGAGAACAATTTAAGGATGTTGCATATTATACAGTGATCTTAGGGAAAGGGTTAAGTGTTTCAGGGCATACGAGCAAGTAATAAAATCTGGCCTATATTTTCTTGTGCTCAGCAGCTATCCACTAATGAAACTCTACATTTAACATCAAATTTTTTCCCACATCATATAAAAATAGACACTGGTTTGATTGTTTTTACTTACAGGTTTTCCCCAATTCGTTTGTAAAAGCGGCGCTGCAGGACTGGATGACAGTAAGGAAAGTCGTTTCTGGTTTCACTCACCCAAAAATGCTCTGCTTGCACGACTTGATTAAAATCATTTTATCCAAATAATATTTGAAACCTTCTTCGTTTATTGTTTTTAGTAAATATCATCTTTTTTTCAGATAGGCATTTGTAAAATGAACATGGCTAGAAATGGTTTAATTTGTATATACACACCTAAATTGTTCTAGCTTTTGTTTGTTTTTATGTAATGTGATTTTATTATGTATTTTGTAATTTTTTAAAAATGATTTCAATATAGTTCAAGCCATTTTATCTAGATATGACATGGTGTTGAGCCTACAGAAGTGGACACGCAGTTTGATAAGTTATGTCCTTCTGTTGGATTCATATTTTGTATTATTTGCAACAAAGATTGGAAGACAGCTGCTCACAGAAGAGTTGTCAAGTGAATGCTTTTTTTTCTAAATCTCCTTACACACAAAAAATCCTTTTAAAACTGGAACAGCCCATCTTAAACTGACCAGCTGTAGGTTCTCTTTCCCTTATTTATTTTGGCTCATGTACGATCAGGAAACTAGTGTAATGACAGCATGCCATCTTTACCAGACTCCGACAAACAATGCTTCTCCTTTCACTCCAGCCCATAACCCCAGCTGGTCCTCTTTGGCATAAGGTAGTCAGCGTACCGAGAGAAAAAAAAAAAAAAAAAACCAGCCCCGGGAAAACCCAAATCAGGCTTTGGAAGTGACAGTGGAGACACAACTGGCCCTGGCTCACTCCGGTGCAATATTGGAAATGCGGCTAATGACAGCCTGTTTTACCCTGTAGCACAGCTTACCCAGAACACTTCACTGACAGAGTCACCACAGCATACACCATTTACTCACTTTTATTAATTTGAAGTGTGATACAGAGAGGGTGTGAAGACTCAGGTGAAGTTATCCAGTCACACGACCACTTCTATACAGATATTGGAGTGAGCAGTACAGGCAAACTGGAACTTAATTACGACATCCAAGATCTTTAGCACACAAATAGCCCATTGTGCTTGAACAGCCCACATTGTTCCAGCAACGGTTCGCTGTAGGGTAGAAGAAATCATTTAGATCACTGGCGATAAGCATGGTCATGTGCACACTTAAGAGCAACTTTAATCCTTTGACGGAGACATTTAAATGTTACTGTACGAGTTTATGCCACCAAGAGGACCAGACCACTCACATGTCCAGTTGATCTCCAAGCAGTGCTCAGACCCGCTACTAGGCTCTCCTGAGCACCAGTTGGTGTAACCAAATGACGATCCATCAGACCACAACCATTGTCCATTCTGAGGAGAGGGAATCAGATTACTTGGTAGAAATTTAACTGAACAGCATGTTAAGAGCATTAAATGGAGGATCTTGACCAACAAACAAGTCTTAGGCCTACTTGTTCACCATCATGGCCACCAATCCAGCAGCGCGTGGAGCCCGGCACCAGACTCAGCAGAAGATCATTCTCCACTTGATTATGCACAGAAGCCAGATTCCCACCAAGACTCTGACAGTTTCTCTGAAGGACATTTTTATTTTAAATGTTTAATCCAAAGTTTAGACTTGTCACTCAGATCAGAAGTCACTTACAACTGCATAACACATTACCTCTGCTGTGACCCAGTTCACAGACCTGGAGAAAAACTTGAAGCAGCGAGAGCCAGACTTTCTCCAGTCTCTGGGGCATCTAGATCGGTCTATACGGTACAGAAACACATTGTTATTCTGAGGTTCCCAGCACAGTTATTACTTCACGTTTAATAATAGCGGTGTGATTATGACGCACGGACACAATCCCCAAACACAAGAGAACAAGAGGAATGAGGGTCAATTGGTTACCATCTGCATTGCCCATGGAGAACATGATAGAAAGCAGCAGAAGACTCCTCAGCAGGAACATCATGAACCTGAACATTAACAGAAGAGAGAAACTAAGAAAATTCTCAGCATAAAGCTGCTCAGTAGCTCTTGGTGCCTAAAAATCACCTTGATCTCCAGATAGACACCTTCAGTGAAGCTTCAGATGAACAGTTTATGAAGTCACTGAATCAGCCCTGCTGTCAAATACACTCACTGATCAACAAATACAGGTGATACAAATTGAACTGAAGATCAACACAGGTGAAGGAAATTACTGGCAGGAACTGGAATAACCGCAAACTGGGTTAAAGACAGAAACAAACAGAAAACTGAAACAAGTCAAAGCTGTGGCCTCTGCCCTGTTTAAATCTGAAATGGTTATATATGAATATATTTAAAATGATCGCTGATACAATTAAACATACATAGTGGGAAAATAAATGTAAATGGCCAAGATTATGGAATGACTGTAAAACACATTATTTTACTGACAATGAAACTAACATCTAAATCACGAGGATTATTCTTAATCTGGTTATTAGCTTGCTCTGGATCAGGCTAGCTGCAAAGGACAAACCTTCATATAACTTCATTCAGCTTAATTTAGCCTGCTTTTATGCAACTGAGTCCAGGCCAAATTCAGCAGAGGTAGCCTCAAAATCCCAGTTTTATCTCTTATCTTGCTCTGTGCAATACACCTCAGTTTGCGGTTGTTCCAGTTCCTGCCAGTAATTTCCTTCACCTGTGTTGATCTTCAGTTCAATCTGTATCACCTGTATTAGTTGATCAGTGAGTGTATTTGACAGCAGGGCTGATTCAGTGACTTCACAAACTGTTCATCTGAAGCTTCACTGAAGGTGACCATCTTGAGATCAAGGTGATTTTTAGGCACCAAGAACTACTGAGCAGATTTATACTGAGCGTTTTCTTAGTTTCCCTCTTCTGTTAATGTTCAGGTTCATGATGTTCCTGCTGAGGAGTCTTCTGCTGCTTTTTATCATGTTCTCCATGGGCAATGCAGACGGTAACCAATTTCTCCTCATTCCTCTTAAAACTTGTGTTTGGGGATTGTCCGTGCGTCATAATCGCACCGATATTATTAAACATAAAATAATAACTGTGCAGGGAACCTCAGAATAACAATGTGTTTCTGTACCGTATAGACCGATCTAGATGCCCCAGAGACTGGAGAAAGTCTGGCTCTCGCTGCTTCAAGTTTTTCTCCAGGTCTGTGAACTGGGTCACAGCAGAGGTAATGTGTTATGCAGTTGTAAGTGACTTCTGATCTGAGTGACATGTCTAAACTTTGGATTAATCATTTAAAATATAAATGTCCTTCAGAGAAACTGTCAGAGTCTTGGTGGGAATCTGGCTTCTGTGCATAATCAAGTGGAGAATGATCTTCTGCTGAGTCTGGTGCCGGGCTCCACGCGCTGCTGGTTTGGTGGCCATGATGGTGAACAAGTAGGCCTAAGACTTGTTTGTTGGTCAAGATCCTCCATTTAATGCTCTTAACATGCTGTTCAGTTAAATTTCTACCAAGTAATCTGATTCCCTCCTCAGAATGGACAATGGTTGTGGTCTGATGGATCGTCATTTGGTTACACCAACTGGTGCTCAGGAGAGCCTAGTAGCGGGTCTGAGCACTGCTTGGAGATCAACTGGACATGTGAGTGGTCTGTGGTCCTCTTGGTGGCAAACTCGTACAGTAACATTTAAATGTCATGGTCAAAGGATTAAAGTTGCTCTTAAGTGTGCACATGACCATGCTTATCGCCAGTGATCTAAATATGATTTCTTCTACCCTACAGCGAACCGTTGCTGGAACAATGTGGGCTGTTCAAGCACAATGGGCTATTTGTGTGCTAAAGATCTTGGATGTCGTAATTAAGTTCCAGTTTGCCTGTACTGCTCACTCCAATATCTGTATAGAAGTGGTCGTGTGACTGTATAACTTCACCTGAGTCTTCATACCCTCTCTGTATCACACTTCAAATTAATAAAAGTGAGTAAATGGTGTATGCTGCGGTAACTCTGTCAGTGAAGTGTTCTGGGTAAGCTGTGCTACAGGGTAAAACAGGCTGTCATTAGCCGCATTTCCAATATTGCACCAAAAGAGTGTGGGCCAGTCGTGTATCCACTGTCACTTCCAAGGCCTGATCAGGCCAAAGTGGGGTTTTCTGGGGGTGTTTTTTTTTTTTTTTTTTTTTTTTTTTTTTAAATATATGTATGCATTCACTTGAATGCTCTAATGCTATTAGCAGCTCGTTTTTATTCATTCTCTGTTGCAAATAATACAAAATATGAATCCAACAGAAAGGCAAGTCACATTTATATAAAACAAACAAAAGCTAGGACAATTTAGGTATAAACAAATTAAACCATTTCTAGCCAATTAATGTTTATTTTACAAATGCCTATTTGAAAAAAAGATGAGATATTTACTAAAAACAATAAACGAAGGAGATTTCAAATATTATTTGGATACAATGATATTTAATCAAGTTGTGCAAACAGAGCATTTTTGGGTGAGTGAAACTAGAAACGACTTTCTCTTCTGTCATCCAGTCCTGCAGCGCCACTTTACAAACGAATTTGGGGGAAAAACTGCAAGTTAAATCAAACCAGTGTCTGTTTTTGTATGACGTGGGGAAAAAATTAGATGTTAAATGTAGAGTTTCATAAGTGGATAGCTGCTGAGCACAACAAATTATAGGCCAGATTTTATTACTTGCTCTTATGTCCTGAAACACTTAACACTTTCCTTAAGATCACTGAATAATATGCAACATCCTTAAATTGTTCTCTTCAATAAAGGGGAATTCCCTGTTCAGTGTCATATAGCCTAGGGAAATATTAATGTTTTAGGTCTCTCTGGAGCATTTGAGCTGAATGTTTGACTGTCTATCAAAACGAAGATGTTATGAAATACATTTTATACTGAGTTATTACCGGAGAATTTCTGTGGTTTTATATTACGGATGCTGCGCTGGGTCCCTCCGTTAGAGTGGAGGAACTATGACGTCAGTTTGTACGCAAAAACCCAAAGCAAGTTAGCATTTTAGAAGTTCCGGTTCCCTCGTCCCAAAGTCAATGGGTTTTGAATGGGATTTCAATTAAATTTTTTAAATAAAGTTTGTGGCTAACACAAGCTCAGGATACTTTCACGTTTAATTCTACGACATAAAACACACCAGTTACTTTTTAGCCATTATTTTAATTATTAACATTGTTTAATAATTAATTACACACACATACTTTAGGTTGATATTTTTCAATCTCATTTTCAGTTAATGATTGAATAACTTGCTTATAAAGACTTCCATCAAAAATGATTAATGCAATCAAACATGAAGAATACAGTGACAGACATTTAGATGGGTGTTTATTGCCACCTATCGGAGCAATTTAATTTCTACAATCTTCGTTTGGCTTTTCTCACTCCATGTATCCATTACATCATTTCACCTCTAAAGCATGCAAATACCAGTTTCTATACAACATGCCCACATCTTAAAGGTCACATATGCAGTTGAAGTCAGAATTATTAGCCCCCCTTGAATTTCATTTCGTTTTTAAATAGTTCCCAAATTATGTTTAACAGAGCAAGGAAATGTTCACAGTATGTCTGAATTTTTCTTGTTTTATTTTAGCTAGAATAAAGGCAGTTTTTATTTTTTTAAACACCATTTTAAGGTCAATATTATTAGCCCCTTTAAGCTATATTTTTTTCGATAGTCTACAGTACAAACCATTGTTATACAAAACTTGCCTAATTACCATAACCTGCCTAGTTAACCTAATTACCCTAGTTAAGCCTTTAAATGTCACTTTAAGCTGTATAGAAGTGTCTTGAAAAATATCTAATCAAATATTATTTACTGTCATCATGACAAAGATAAAATAACCAGTTATTAGAGATGAGTTATTAAAACTATTATGATTAGAAATGTGTTGAACACAATCTTCTCTCCGTTAAATAAAAATTAGGATAAAAAATAAACAGGGGGGCTAATAATTCTGACTTCAACTGTATAGTGGAATAACAGACTAATGGCAATATATTTACTATAAACCTATGTACTTTATGCACTTCATGCATGTATAGCCTATTTTGTATACTACTGTCCATCCAATTTATTCTAACTTATGTTCTTCATTAAAAATGAGCCAAGGCCAATGAGTCTAAGAATTTTTTTTTTATGTATAAATTTTAACACATTTGGCTTGAGTTCAGTTTAAATGTAGATGCAAAACTTCATCAAATGGTTCAAAAACGAGACAACTGGAGATATCAATTATTCTATTGGAATACCTATCATTTATTTTGTTTTCAACACAGACATTTAAAGAAATACAATAAGACAGCACACACACACACACACACACACGCATACACACATTCAACGTCTGAATTATTAGTCCTGAATTATTAGCCCATGCATATTTTTCCCTAATTTCTGTTGAATGGAGAGATCTTTTAACACATGGCATAACTCACTCTCTCTTTCTCTTCCCAGTTTTACTGTAATGAAGTTTGTTACAAGAATATATCTCATTGTTGTAAGTAAGTCGTCGTGACCTATCATTACTGAGGAAGTAAGTCTATTAGTTTCACATTGTGAAATTATGATAAGATATTTATCCTATATGTTTTTATTTAATGGGGAAACTAGCTTTCCACACCATACAGATCAAATGTGGATCATCATAAACTGCGTCCAATCCTGGCTAACTTTCGGAAAGGGCGAGTAACCAATAGCATTAGAGATAAGTTAACCAAGTCCCGCCCCAGGACAAAAATCCCGCGAGCAGAGAGAGAACGAGCGAGCAAGTGGAGAGAACTGGCTTGTTTCCTCGCGGTGGATCAGTTGAGCGCGCGTGAAAATCCCCTGTGTGCGCGCAAGCTGTAGTTTCCTCGCCTGTAATCTGCTCGCGGTTCACTTCTCGCTCGTAAACATCACTGCTGCGCTCGATTGACATTGGCATGGATTTGCCGCCATAGTATGCTTGTTGTCAAACGCATTACGTATGAGACATAATTTTCCTATGAAAATTTCCCTAAGAACCTATGCAGTTAATGTTAAATAGATCACTGGTGCTATGCATGGTGCTGATTTCATTCACTGTTCTAGTTGATCAAATACAACTTTCTGAACATCAAATAGTCCAAAGTACTTATAACAAGGAAATGATAGATAGATAGATAGATAGATAGATAGATAGATAGATAGATAGATAGATAGATAGATAGATAGATAGATAGATAGATAGATAGATAGATAGATAGATAGATAGATAGATAGATGGATGGATGGATGGATGGATGGATGGATGGATGGATGGATGGATGGATGGATGGATGGATGGATGGATGGATGGATGGATGGATGGGTGCCTTACCTTGCCTTGGATGGATGTTACATGATTTTTAATGGATATGTGGATGAATAGATAGATGGAAGTATGGATGTTACATGATTTTTGATGGATGAATGTTACATTTGTTGGGTGGATGGATGGATGGGTGAATGGATGGATGCCTTGCCTTGGATGGATGTTACATAGTTTTAATAGATATGTGGATGGATGGATGGATGGATGGATGGATGGATGGATGGATGGATGGATGGATAGATGGGTGGATGGTTGTTGGAGGGTGGATTTTTTGATAGATAGACAGAAAGACAGACAAACAGACAGACAGATAGGAGACTCAGTTTACTAGACTTTCCCCCAATCCAGTGAAACAAATGACCAAAAGGACACAGATTCCAATTGAACCCACTTAATAGTTCCTCTATCAGGTTTTAGAGCACCTCCATCCAAACCTCAGGTCCTTTTTTCCCTGTGTTTGATTTCCCAGTGACCTTGACTGCGCTTGTCAAAGTGGTCTTCCTTCTTCCACTATGATGTCTGTTTACCCCTTGAATGCTTTCTCCTCCTACAGCTACAGTGATGAACGTGTCACTTCCTTTGATCACACCACCTGACTCCTCTGTTCACAGCTTGTTTTGCTCCCTTTTTTATCAACTCTTCAATCAGCCTTCATGTTTATCACTGGATCTCCAAGGTTAAGATCCTGTTTAATAACTGAATGTTCTGAACTTGGTCTGTCCATGATGTTTGATCACTGGATGAAGGCATCGCTGCTACAAACAGATGGTCTCCTGAATCTGGTCGTCTCCCAGACCGACAGATGTTTTCTCTGCAGTCGTTTCATGTTTCAGTTGGATTTGAATGTTTTGGGGATTTGTTGACTCTGGCGGTGTTTATATGCTTTGATTACATTTATTTTCCCTCTAGTGTGTGATTACTGCAGCACAGGGGACTTGTACACGTACTGGGTGATGATCGGTCAGTTCGGAGAGGACGTGGTCAAAGTGTTTGCTGCTGAATTAGGTTCTGCTCTAGGTAAGCACATAATTCACAACTTGCACATGAGGTATTTGAGAAAGAACACTGATCAGACGTAGAGGATCCTCACAGTTACTGCAGTTATCAATCAAACATACAGTTGAAGTCAGAATTATTAGCCCACCGTATATTTTGTTCCCCAATTTTTGTTTAACATTAATGTTTTTCAACACATCTCTAAACTTAATAGTTTTAATTCATTGATTAATTTAGCTAATTTCTAAAAAGAAAGTTAGGGTAATTAGGAAAATCATTGTAGAACAATGTTTTTGTTTAGTAGACCGAATAAAGAGATAGATAGATAGATAGATAGATAGATAGATAGATAGATAGATAGATAGATAGATAGATAGATAGATAGATAGAGATAGATAGATAGATAGATAGATAGATAGATAGATAGATAGATAGATAGATAGATAGATAGACAGATAGATATATAGACAGATAGACAGACAGACAGATATTACATGATGGATGTTACATGATTTTTTGATGGATGAATGGATGTTATGTGAATTTTGATTGATGGGTGGATGGATGGATAGATGTTACCTGATCATGGATGGATGGTGTGTGGGTTGACGAATGTATGTTACATGATTTTAGATGGATGGATGGGTGGATGTTACATGATTTTTGATGAATGGATGTTACATGACTTTTGATGGATAGATGTATGGATGGGTGGATGTTACATGATTTTTGATGAATGTATGGGTTGATGTCACATGATTTTTTTTTAAGGATAGATGGATGTTGCATGATTTTTTTATGGATGGATGGATATTAAATTATTTTTGAGGAACAGATGGGTGAATATTACATGATTTTTGATGGATGCATGGATGGATGTTACATGATTTTTGATGGATGGATGGATGGATGGATATTAAATTATTTTTGAGGAATGGATGGGTGAATATTACATGATTTTTGATGGATGCATGGATGGATGTTACATGATTTTGGATGGATGGATAGATGAGTTACATGATTTTTGATGGATGGATGGATGAATGGATGGGTGGATATTAAATTATTTTTGAGGAATGGATGGGTGAATATTACATGATTTTGGATGGATGGATGGATGGATAGATGTGTGTTACATGATTTTTGATGGATGGATGGATGGATGGATGGGTGGATATTAAATTATTTTTGAGGAATGGATGGGTGAATATTACATGATTTTTGATGGATGGATGGATGGATAGATGTGTGTTACATGATTTTTGATGGATGGATGGATGGATGGGTGGATATTAAATTATTTTTGAGGAATGGATGGGTGAATATTAATTGTTTTTTGATTGATGGATGGATGGATGTTACATGATTTTGGATGGATAGATAGATGGGTGTTACATGATTTTTGATGGATAGGTGGATGTTAAATGATTTTTGAGGAATGGATGGGTGAATATTACATGATTTTGGATGGATGGATGGATGGATGGATGGATGGATGGATGTGTGTTACATGATTTTTGATGGATGGATGGACGAATGGATGGGTGGATATTAAATTATTTTTGAGGAATGGATGGGTGAATATTAATTGTTTTTTGATGGATGGATGGATGGATGGATGTTACATGATTTTGGATGGATAGATAGATGGGTGTTACGTGATTTTAGATGGATAGGTGGATGTTAAATGATTTTTGAGGAATGGATGGGTGAATATTACATGATTTTTGATGGATGGATGGATGGATGGATGTTACATGATTTTGGATGGATAGATAGATGGATGTTACATGATTTTTGATGGATAGGTGGATGTTAAATGATTTTTGATGGATGGATGGATGGATGGATGGATGGATGGATAGGTGTATGGGTGTTACATGATTTTTGATGGATGGATGGATGGATGGATGGATAGATGTATGGGTGTTACATGATTTTTGATGGATGGATGGATGGATGGATGGATGGATGGATGGATGGGTGTTACATGATTTTGATGGATGGATGGATGGATGGATAGATGTATGGGTGTTACATGATTTTTGATGGATAGATGTATGGGTGTTACATGATTTTTGATGGATGGATGGATGGATGGATAGATGTATGGGTGTTACATGATTTTTGATGGATGGATGGATGGATGGATGGATAGATGTATGGGTGTTACATGATTTTGATGGATGGATGGATGGATGGATAGATGTATGGGTGTTACATGATTTTTGATGGATGGATGGATGGATGGATGGATAGATGTATGGGTGTTACATGATTTTTGATGGATGGATGGATGGATAGATGTATGGGTGTTACATAATTTTTGATGAATGGAAGTTACATGATAGTATTCAGCTTAAAATGCAATTTAAAGACTTAACTAGGTTAATTAGGTTAATTAGGCAAGTTGGGGTAATTAGGCAAATCATTTATATTGCTTAAGGGGGCTAATAATTTTGACCTTAAAATGGTTTAAAAAAATTAAAAACTGCTTTTATTCTAGCCGGAATAAAACAAATAAGATTTTCTCCACAAGAAAAAATATGATAGGATGGGTGTTACGTGATTTTAGATGGATAGGTGGATATTAAATGATTTTTGAGGAATGGATGGGTGAATATTACATGATTTTTGATGGATGGAAGGATGGATGGATGGATGGATGGATGTTACATGATTTTGGATGGATAGATAGATGGATGTTACATGATTTTTGATGGATAGGTGGATGTTAAATGATTTTTGATGGATGGATGGATGGATGGATGGATGGATGGATAGGTGTATGGGTGTTACATGATTTTGATGGATGGATGGATGGATAGATGTATGGGTGTTACATGATTTTGATGGATGGATGGATGGATGGATGGATGGATGGGTGTTACATGATTTTTGATGGATGGATGGATGGATGGATGGATGGATAGATGTATGGGTGTTACATGATTTTTGATGGATAGATGTATGGGTGTTACATGATTTTTGATGGATGGATGGATGGATGGATAGATGTATGGGTGTTACATGATTTTTGATGGATGGATGGATGGATGGATGGATAGATGTATGGGTGTTACATGATTTTTGATGGATGGATGGATGGATGGATAGATGTATGGGTGTTACATGATTTTTGATGGATGGATGGATGGATGGATAGATGTATGGGTGTTACATGATTTTTGATGGATGGATGGATGGATGGATAGATGTATGGGTGTCACATAATTTTTGATGAATGGAAGTTACATGATAGTATTCAGCTTAAAATGCAATTTAAAGACTTAACTAGGTTAATTAGGCAAGTTGGGGTAATTAGGCAAATCATTTATATTGCTTAAGGGGGCTAATTTTGACCTTAAAATGGTTTAAAAAAAATTAAAAACTGCTTTTATTCTAGTCGAAATAAAACAAATAAGATTTTCTCCACAAGAAAAAATATGATAGGAAATACTGTGAAAAATTCTGGGTTCTTTTAAACATCATTTGGGAAATATTTAAAAAAGAAAATCACATAAAACTGTAGATGTGTGAGAGGACATGATAATGCACAGAATCTCACTGGCCAGTCAGAGCAAAAATCAAACCTCTGATCAGTGGAAATGATCAAAGAGCTAGACTAACCTTTGCTGAGGAGCACGTGGCTTGTGTCTTTAATAATTGAACTGAACTGAAATATTATGTTAATCATCCATCTGGGAAATAATGTGCAGGGAGAGACTAGTGATATCTGTGAGAGACTTTTAAAGAATTGTAAATGCCTCTGTAATCTGTTATTTTAAAATCACTGTAAATTAGCAAGCTGTAGCCAAAACTAAAGTTATGTTTTTAATATATATATTTAAGTTATGATTTATTTCTGTGATTCCAATAGGGGAAAAAATCTAAATGTATTACAGTGTCAAGAAAATGAAATAATGGAAGATCTATAGTTTATATTATTTAAAATGAATATTAAAGATGTTGTTTAGGAGAACCACACTCTAAGATAGAATAAGATAAATATATAGAATAAGTATAGAGTAAGATAAACATATTTTATGCACAGCTATGCAAATTATGTACTGCTATATAACTATATTTTTGTCTGTTAATATACTATAGTGGTAGTAAACTTTTCCCCAATTTTTCAATATTTTTTCTGTCACTAAATTACTGTTAATTAGCAAGCCAAAACTAAAATTCATTCATTCATACATTTTATTTTCAGCTTAGTCCTTTTATTAATCTGGGGTCGCCACAGCGCAATTAACCGCCAAATTATCCAGAATATGTTTTACGCAGCGGATGCATTTCCAGCTGTAACCCATCACTGGGAAATACCCATACACACTCATTCACACACATACACTATGAACAATTTCTTCTCCAATTCACCTACAGCACATATCTTTAGACTTTTTGGGGGAAACCGGAGCACCCGGAGGAAACCCACGCGAACACGGGGAGAACATGCAAACTCCACACAGAAATGCCAACTGACCCAGCCAGGGCTCGAACCAGCGACCTTCTTGCTGTGAGGCGATTGTGCTACCCACTGCGCCACCGTGCTGCTTATTATTATTCCAACCTTGAGATATGATTCAAATATGCTGATTTGCTGCTCAAAAAAGTTTCTATGTTGTTCTGCGTAATGTATTGTGGAAACCAGATTTATTTTAAATAAATCATTTGTAGTATTATAAATGTCTATTGTTATTTTTTATTAACTTAATAGGTCCTTGATGAATAACAAATATTGATTTATAACCAATCTAATTAGGCCAATTTTTTGAGTGTTATATTATATCATATCATATTATATCATATTATATTATATTATCTCTTATTTTATAGGCTTTCTTCATGACTGTGCAATCATCCACCGTGATGTAAAGGTATACTCTTTTACATGTAATGCTTTCATTTAAATTAATTGAATTTTGATGTTATAAATATAGTCTTTCAAATGTCTAATCACAGAATTGTTCTCTGCTTTATTTTGAACAGATGGAGAACGTCCTGCTAACAGATCAGGGTAAGGTGGTGTATTCTCCAGTCTCTCCAGTGGAGGGCAGTCTGTGCCAATTGTTGTTTTTTTCTCATGTAAATATAGAATGTTCCAGAACATTCCAGAATGTTTTTTTTAGAACTTTATTGAACAAAGTAAACAATACAACTATAAATGGCCTGGCAATACAAGTCTTTTTAATCAGACAACAGACAAGCATAATAAACAAAATATAATAACTAGAAAAAAAAACACATCTCTGGGTCTTCAGCAAGTTCAAGTTGTTCTATTAAATCCCAGAGAACTACAGCATTCCTTTTCTTCATTTGCTTCATTCAAGTGATAGAAAATAAAGACATAGTTCCTTGTGAAAAACATAAAATTTGAGAGAAATTCTTAAGAACCTATTCTTATGTAAAAAGAACTTCCCAAGAATAATAATGGTGTTAATTGCTAAATCATGTGTTTCATCTTTCAAAAATAAACCAAACAGTACATTTTCTTTTGTTAGAGCATTTAAATATTCAAACCTAGAGAATAAACAATAATGCAAATCTTCCCAAAAGGCACAAGCTAATTTACAATCATAGAAAAGATGCTGTGTAGTTTCAATTTGATCATCACAAAAGGAACAATTGTTTTCATCGAAACCAAATGGACGTCTCAAAAATTCTTTAGAAGGATAGACTCCATTTAGAATTTTAAAATGGACTTCCTTTACTTTTGGTGCTACTGGAAACTTTAAATATTTAGTTCTAAGCAATTTAATTTTTTTCTTAGAGAATTAACAAAATATGACATTTTTATTTGAATGAAAGGGATATAGTTCTTTAATAAAAAAAATTACGGATTACAGAATTGGATAAGTGTATATCAGTAACTGAAACTCCATCCACCAAAAGCTGAGGAAGGCAATGTGTTATATTATTTTGAGATAGATTAGAAGACATCTAAAATATAGATTGTGGGATAGCTTTAATAAAATTATCGTATTGTTTTTTGTCAAATAAATTAAATGTAGAACTAAACGTTTCAAAAGACATTACTCCAGTATTATCTAACATCTGCATGACTGACTAAGTTCCATATATTACATATACCGTTCCAGTTTTCGTAAAATAAAGATTTGTTCCTAGGCGTCACACTTTTAAGCTGAAGAATAGGCCTAGATTATTTACTCAAGCATCACTGTTATCCCAGCACATTCTTATTGTATTTTTGAATTATCACTGCAGTTATAAAAGTCAAATGTCATCAACAATTAATATATGTATAATGTGACAGCTATTTATATACAGTTGAAGTCAATATTTTAGCCCTCCTGTGAATTGTTTTATTTTTCAAATATTTTCCAAATGTTGTGTAACAGAGCAAGGAAGTTTTCACAGTATTTCCTGTAATATTTTTACTTCTGGAGAAAGTCTTATTTGATTTATTTCGGCTATTGACCAATATTTTTTAAGGTCAATATTATTAGCCCCCTTAACCAATATATTTTTTTGATTGTCTACAGAAAAAAACATTGTTATACAATTATCTGCCTAATTAACCTAGTTAAGCCTTTAAATGTCACTTTAAGCTGAATACTATCTTGAAAAATATCTATTAAAATATTATTTATTCATGGAAAAGATAAAATAAATCAGTTATTAGAAATGAGTTATTAAAAATATTATGTTTAGAAAGGTGTTGAAAAACAACTGTACATTTATGTATATGTAATTAAAAATAAATGATAATATATACATATTATTATTTAGTGTTGCTATGTAAATGTCTGAAATTGTGTTACAGGCCACCTGCGTCTGGCTGATTTTGGTTTGTCCCGTCGCCTTGAGCGTGGAGGAAGGGCGTTCACTATCTGTGGAACAATCCAGTACATGGGTAAATCTATAATGACACTTATGTGACATAAATAATGTACATAAACGGCCGCTTTAAAATGCAAAACAAGTCATAACATGAGATTTATAGCTGAGCTAATGCAAGGACATTTATGTGTGTAGCAGTGTGTATGTTAGCGAAATTTGTGTGCAATTTGTCTTTAAAGCTCCCGAAGTCCTCAGTGGTGGTCCCTACAACCACACTTCTGACTGGTGGTCGCTCGGAATCCTGCTCTTTGCGCTGGCCACTGGAAAGGTGAGGTCAATGCACAAATATATGCACAATCATCTGTTTTTCTCCCTGTTATGATAAAAGAGAAGATGCTTTATTTATTTAGAAATATATATATATTTCTATTTCTATAATATATACATGTTTTGTAATTTTGATTTGCAGAGTGAAATATATATTTTTGAAATTTAATGTGTATTTATAAGTTTAAAATTCAAAATTAATTTCAGAGTCAAGAAAATACATTTTACAACCTTACAATACAATGTGGAAGGAAATCTATAATATATATTGTTTAAAATTAAATATGAATGAACCACGCCCAAGATAGAATTTTCTTAGAAAATAATTAATCAAGATATATTTTTAAATGCTTTTTCAATATATCTATGTACAGTGCTCAGCATATATAAGTACACCCCTCACAAATCTATCTTTTAAATTCATATTTTTAATAGAAAGCTATACAATATTATATGTGTGCATATACATTAGATTAGTCAGTACTGAAGCCAAATCTAGAGCTTATCTAACAAAATAACTTACAATAATGGTCCAAAAACTAGTACAGCCAAATTTACATGTTATAGAAAAATATTAAATACAAATTTAAAAAAGAAGAAAAAGAAGAGAAGCAAAAAAAAAAAAACATAGTTGAAACTTTGTAGGTTGTAATTTTTTTCAATATATTGCTTATATGTTTGGTGACTAAAATATTATTTAAAAAATGTATCTGTTTAATAAATCTGTTTTGCCTAAATGCACCAAAATACATTGCCTATATTCACTGAGAAATGGATAAAAATATTCATTTTCAAAATAGAGTGTACTCATTATGCTGAGCACTGTGTGTATATATATATATATATATATATATATATATATATATATATATATATATATATATATACACATACAGTTGAAGTCAGAATTATTAGCCCCCCTTTGACTTTTTTTTTCGTTTTTAAAAAGTTCCCAAATGATGTTTAACAGAGCAAGGAAATTTTCACAGTATGTCTAATAAAATTTTTTCTTCTGGAAAAAGTCTTATTTGTTTTATTTCGGCTAGATCAAAAGCAGTTTTTCCTTTTTTGAAAAACATTTTAGGAACAAAATTATTAGCCTCTTTAAGCTATATTTTGTTTCGATAGTCTACAGAACAAACCATCATTACACAATAACTTGCCTAATTACCCTAACCTGCCTAGTTAACCTAATTAACCTAGTTAAGCATTTAAATGTCACTTTAAGCTGTTTAGAAGTATCTTGAAAAAGATCTAGTCAAATATTATGTACTGTCGTCATGGCAAAGATAAAATAAATCAGTTATTACAAATGACTTATTAAAACTATCATGTTTAGAAATGTGTTAAAAAAAACTTCTCTCTGCTAAACAAAAAATGGGGAAAAAAATAAACAGGGGCTAATAATTCAGGGGGGTTAATAATTCTGACTTCAACTTTATATAGATATAGATTTATTTATTTACATTTTATTCATAATTGTTGTCCAATATTTTTTTTAATATACCTAAAAATTTCAACGGTCAATGCCACATCTGCATGTGTTTGTGTGGATCTTTTCTGCCAAGTCATTCTAAACAGCTCACCCTCCCATCTGCGTTTGTCTCAGTTTCCTGTGCCTCCAGAGCCGGATCACTGTCTTATGCTGAGGAGAGTTCGCAGCTTCCCCTATGACATGCCAAAAACCTTCTCTCCTTCTTTTGCTCTCCTGCTTACAGAGGTGAGACCCGGATACCTGCTCAGGTGCTTTATTTTCCAAAGCCATCAATAAATTGGCATCAGTTTGATCGCAGTTGTTAATCAGGTTATGTATATAGTAAGAATTTGGTCTTGTATAAAATTTACATTTTGCATTATTTAATTACTTTCATAACCAGAATTATTCATTTAAAAACTTCCATTACAAGATTCATTATCATTATTATTATTATTAATATTATTAATAAAGTAGTACAAATTAAATAATAAATCACATTAAATCACAAATAATAAAGATGTATCTGTGTTAGACTATTAATGGATTACAGTAAAGAACTGTAAAGCATTTAATGATTATACTTGTAATTTATGTAATAATAATAGGATACCATTAATATTAATACAGATTCAGATTTTAAAAAATGATCCATGTTTACACAATCATGAAAATGAGCAAAATTGCTGTTTTGTGTATGCCAGGCTCTATCACCCTGATAAACTGTATGTGTAAGGAAGTTGCTGTGTGTGTAAGATATATCTTACATATCTTATGTGGTGGGACATAGAGTGACAACAATGTCTACTCAAAGTCTACAAATTTTTTTTTAATCACATGCGAGACACTGCAAATAACTCAAGACAAGTGTTAACAGTCACGCACATCTGTCATATACTTCCCAAAGCCAATATTTACCTAACTGGTGCCTGTTTTCTCTTAATTTTAGGCCAAAATATATTAAATATAATATATTATAGGGATATTTCATCCTCATGTTGTTGAAACCTGTATGAACTTTTTCCTTATAAATGTGGGACATTTTGAAGAAAACTGGGAATCAAATCAATTTAAGTGCAAACACTATGAATGAAAATGAAAACACTACAAAGCATGACCTCTTCGTTCATTTGAACTCCTATATCTTCTCCTCAGCTTCTTTGTAAGACTCCAGCACGTCGACTTCGGACACTGGAACGTTTCAAGCGGCAAACTTTTTTCCATGGCACACCGTTTGATTCCCATCTGCTGCAGAAGACACCCATGGAGCTAATCCTGGAGCTAAAGAACAGGCCAGACCGCCCTGCCAAAGCCCGTCGAGGCCTGACCCTCGAGTCCTTCCCTAACTTTGACTGCGACTTCCTGTTGAGCTCTCCATACACACCAGCAGCTCAAGACCTTTCCCCAACTCTGGCCAACATGGAGCGGGTGGAAGCGCTCATGCAAAGCCCCGTACCTCAGGACGACCCTTCGCAAAGAGAAGTGTTTGTTTAACATTTAACATTTTACAAACCAAAATCTTTAGAAGCAAGATGAAGATGTTGTTAATCAGTGTATTTAAAGTGTATTTCGTTTTTATTGACACTCTCATCCAATTCCTTACCTTTTGTTGAGACGTTTCGTGAAATGTGGCTCATAGTTCCTCATTTCCTGTCATGTTATTTGACTATGTTGTCCTCATTAATTAACCAACACTAGATTTTCTTTAAACAAACAGACCGTAAATTCAGTTCTTCCCAAACTCATAATGGTTTGAAAGCTACACAAACCCTCAGGGACGTCTTTTAAAGCTAAAACGATCAAATCGTGACTTATTCCCTAACCACTAAACCTCAGACTTGTAAAAAAAAAAAAGCTATGGTAATGTGAAACTCTGATGAATCCCAAAACTGGATTCTTCTACTTTTATACATTCAACATGTGGTGCGTTGAATTTGCATACCGATCTCTGCCCAAAGCCCGCAGAATGCTTCAGTTTTCACGAGTATGTTAGCAAGCACACAGCCTTTAAAGGGATAGTTCATCCCAAAATGAAAATGTACTCACTATTTACTCACCCAGCATTTTTATTCTGTTGAACAGGCTCTATTTTAATGATCTAGGCTCAAAGTCTAAAGTGCATGACTCAAAAGCATTAAGGGCATGTCAAAATCCACTTTTGCTATTTTAAGGATGGAAAAATATGCTTTGCGCTGCGGCGCATGGTCTAACAGGGTTGTGCTTATTCTCTTAATGAGATATTGGTGTGTTTTGAGCATAAAGTGCATTAAATCTATCAGTCTCATCTCCTATTATCTTTAGCAGTCAGTTGCTTCGGGCCGTTGCATATTTGTTATTTACATGGCATGACTTAGTAAGTGGAAAAACTGATTGGACAAACTAAACGCTTCACTAGCGAGAAAACATTTTAACAGACCATCTGTGCAAGGATAAAGAATGAGTCTCCTCCATTTGGCCGCTTTACTTTCTCTTTACTTTACTTTTACTCTTTACTCCTTTACTTTTGTGGATGAGGAAATGGTGTTATACACATTCCACTGAAAGCATCCATTAGCCTACATATTTTATTTTGTTTGTTAAGCGTAAAGATTTGTTTCAAAACTATTTCTAAATTCAGTTCTGATTTCCAGCAAACCAATAAATGAGCAATAATAACAAAGTGTGTTCAAAAAACTGAGCTCTATCCAAACACATGTGCTATGCTTATGCCCCAAATGGTGAAGCATGCGTCTCCAAAACCCGACAGGTGGACAAATCTAAACTTGTTTTAATTAAAACAAATATATATATATATGCATATAATAAACAATACTGCTGATAATAATAACATTATACAAATGCAAATTGTCATGAATGAAAAAAGCCCCCCGAGGTGAAGAAGACATGGAAGTAGTGGTTTTTATATTTATAGAGAATATTAATTTTTGTAACATTTTAATCCTTTAATTTTTTCAAATGAGTCCACAAAGTGGCGCAAATGGATTTGCTATTTAAACAATGTGGCGCAAAACGGAAAACTTAGGGTTGCGCTGGTCTGAAAATAGCAACAAATTTCGCCAAACACGTCTTGTGACTTAATGCGCCAGGTATATTATAGGGCCCAAAATGAAAATGTACTCACTATTTACTCACCCAGTATTTTTATTATGTTAAACACAAAAGAAGATATTGTGTAGAATGTTAGAAACCGGTAGCCATTTACTTCCAAAGGAGGAAAAACAAATACTATGGAAGGGGTTACAGATTTACCTTATTTTAGAATTTTGAAAATTGGACTGCACACTAGGGGAGTGCAATATTTATTTCCTACGGTGATATCATATTTGTTGTTTTAATGTGTGTGAGATAATAAAATTAATATCACTTATGTTGCAAAAAAAAAAAAAAAAAATATATATATATATATATATATATATATATATATATATATATATATATATATATATTTGGGAAAGAAATCTCATTCATATATATATATATATATATATATATATATATATATATATATATATATATATATATATATATATATATATATATATATATATATATATATGAATGAGATTTCTTTCCCAAATGAAAGTTTTTAAATGAATTATTTAAGAAAATTATTCAATGGTCCATTCATAAATACAACTGATGCATCCAAAAATCTTATAAAATCTCATACATTTGAATTTGTTATATATTAACAAGGCAAACACAAAGGAATGCCATCAAGCGTGCTTTACTTAGGTATATCAACAATTTGATCACAACAAATCATCACATCACATGGCTTAGATGTCAAGAACCAATGAGATGCCAGACCAATACCAAATCATTACAAACACACATTATCCCAATACACAACAGAATTTGTACTTTACGGGTTTTTAAAAATATATCCTCTAAATAGTATGAAGTAAGCTCTTTTATGAAATTGTTCCAGAACTTCCAGTTAATTTGACTATGGGGAAATGATTAGGGATAATAAACGGCAGTAAACGGTCAAACTACTTGCTCTAGAACCTATTGTGTTTATGGCAATATATAAAAATTTAAATAATATAATTAGAAAATAGGCTGCACAGTGGTGCAGTGGGTAGCACGATCACCTCACAGCAAGAAAGTCGCTGGTTCGAGCCTCAGCTGGGCCAGTGGGCGTTTCTGCGTGGAGTTTGTGGATGTTTCCCAATGATGGGTTGCAGCTGGAAGGGCATCCGCTGCATAAAACATATGCTGGAATAGCTGGTGGTTCATTCCGCTGTGGAGACCCTCTGAAATAGAGACTATGCCGAAGGAAAATGAATGAATGAATTTTGCAACATCATGTAGCATAACGAGCTGTTTTTTTTAATGACTAAAAAAATCAATGGAAGTAAATGAGACCGGACGTATTGAGGCAATATGGTTTGCAATTCTGTATACTAGAAGTTACTTGTTTTGTTTTTAAATGTATCAGTGGTTATAAACCAGTCATGTGAATGAATAAAGCACTCATTAAAGCGATAGTTGCCTTTGACTTCCACACTATTTTTTGTTACTACTGTGGATGTTAATGGCTGCTTTATCACCACCATTTCAGAATATCTTGTTTTGGGTTTAACAGAAGAAAGAAATTCATTCAAGTTTGAGCAAATGGTAAGGAAATTTTCAATTTTGGGTGAACTATTCCTTTAAGACTATGCCCATTTTTATTTCTATGACAGGCCCAATCCAGTCGTTGTACCAGCACAAAAACACATACTTTAATTATCATGATCGACTCCTACTCAAAGATTGTAAAAACTGCATGCATCTCCTACTACACGCATACAGGGTGCATGCTGATGATTACATTAGCATCACTGTACACCTAACCTAGCATTAGCTTAAAGACTGAAGCATACTTTGGGCTTAAAGGATACTCTGGGAAGTGAACTGTGGTTATGTCCTGTAATCACTTTCCTATTGGCTTTATTGTTCCTGATGTTATTGTAAGCTCTGCTGAGGGCTGTTTATTGGACCAATTCCCATGTATGCACGAATAACCTTCCTGAATTGTTCGTTCTTGTTTTACACCTAGATTGCCTGACACCAGGGATCCTTTAATAAATACTAACTAAAGAAAAAGGGAAATAATGCAGTAAAAGGTGTGTTTATTAATATTGTGATTGTTAGTGTGATTATGTTGTTTCTAAATGCATACTACTGCAATGTCAGCATCTTCTATTATTCTTTAACAATCTCTCTCTCTTATATGTAATATATGTTATAATAATATTTATAATAATAAATAATATAGTTATTTATGTACGAAATATTTCTAAAACACTTTTTCATAAGTACAAGGAACCCTTGTTTTTTCATGTAAGCCTTATTTCTTAGGTTTGTATATATATATAGTTTTTTTTGCATGTTTTTCTAAAAGAATAATAGTTCTTATGCAAATATTCACGTATATTTTGCACAGAATAACTAGCTGCGTTTTTAATATGACTCTCGAAGGCCTACGTGCTCGTACAACACACCTCGTCCGATGTGATGTTGACGCTAGCGGTGACGCTCGACTCGAGCCAGGTCACTTTAAAGATTCATGAATATTCAACATTATTACAAGAAGGTCGTGACCAAAGCCACGCCCCATATGTGGGTTGATTTTTCTAAGCGGTCACGTTGCGTTGCGGCATTGTAACGGAGGGCTTTCGACAGCAGTGCAGCTTTCACATCTCTCTCTTCTAAGCAGGTAAGCTATTGAATTGTTAGTTTATAACTAAATATACACACTTATATGAATATTGTAGCTTAGTTTGAATGACATGTCATTTCGCTGTTTTGTAAACAATCAATAAAATGATGTTAATTTTTTTTAATTCGTTTAAATTTGTATTTATTGATTGAAGTTTTAGTTGTGAAACAAACGTTATTAGCCAGATATTAAATATCAAAGTTAATACGAATCATCCGACAGGTGGTTGTCTGATTAGGCCTCCATCACAGTCTACTGATTAATACTTAAAGAAGTGTTTACATCAGACATATTCAAAACATAAACATACTCTAGTTTCGTAATTTCTGTGTAAATTGTTAATATTTAAGGTTTATACATTTAAAAAGCTCTTACATAAATAGATAAACATCATAATGTTGACATTCATGACATTCAATGTCACCCTGAGTAGGGTTGAAGACTCATTACATCATCATCTTCATCCTCTCTCTCTCTCTCTCTCTCTCTTCCGTATGCTTAGAAAAAGGCTAACAGCAAACTGACAAGCCAAATCCATTGTTACACTGTTTACTTCACTAAAAATGCTAATAACGGCCACATAGGCATCAATGGACATCGATACAGCATCTCGGATGCGGCAGATGTCTACTGAAGGGAGTGTGGCTGATCCGCACGTAGGCATTTCCTACATCACTAACGTTATAGCTTTAGCCTAGCTGAGATGTGCTAATATTGTGCTCTTTAAAGGTTTAAAGTGCATCCTGACAACGTCGCAGGATGCTCGGAAATCATATTAAAATGACGCACATCTAAATGAAGGCGTGTCCTACTGTGTTTTTATGCCAAATGTCCCCGTCGGTCGCGTTTACATCCTACTTCTAATTGCTAGCGCGACGCAACAAGAACGCTCGCTCGCGTTGCGTCATAACGTGGAATAAGGTTTCTACTGAATCACGCGCTGACCATCATCATCATCATCTTCCTGTTGCGTCGTGTAGACGTGCTGAAGATGGTGTCTCTCCTCACTCAGGACACCGCAGGTACATGCGCGTGTAGTGTTGTTCAAGGTTAAACGAACTAAGCTGATGATGAAGACTAAGCCCAGGATGTACAGTCCTCTAAATTGGTTACTTTGCTCATTTGACCTTCTCTAGTGTGTATTTTTTCGGTCGTTACATTTTCCAATGCAAAATAATATATTTTTGAAGATAATATGACGTTTGTAGGGCTGTTGATGTCAAGTTTTATACATTAGTTACTTGTCTCCATCGAGAAAGTGATTTTAAGAGTGTTTTTATTGGAAATTAATTAATAGTTTAATATAGTGCATTGGTGCCCACCCATTTTCCCCATTCATTTTTCTTATGGAGATTTTTTTCTAGCATTAGCCATTAACCAAACCAACCAGTAATAGATAATAAAATCTAAATATTACATACATTATATTGAAGCAAAGAACTGTTTAAAAAACAGCATGAAGACTGTGGTAAAAGACGACGTGCTTTATGACTTTAATAGGGGAAAGAATGAAGAGTTCAATTAAAGATGGTGGTTGTGGAGACAGCCTTTTTAATGTATCAGTTTATTGCAAAATATGTATATCTGTTCATATATTTCATTCATTTTTAGTGTGTCGTCTTACATTATTTGTGGTGAATTGGGAGACTGGGTGTGGCTACAGGTATCTTTATTTCCAACTTTGCTTGCTGCACCTTTCTAATTGGTGGGGTTTCCTATACAGCATTATGGGAAATGTATTTTTAAAAGCACAAATTCTGTTATTAAACAAAATGAATAAAATAATGGGTTTCATTAAAGCATATAAATTGATACCAGCTTAATTTTCAATCATCAAGTTCGCATTTATTATTATTATTATTATGGTTACTATTACTATTATTATTGTTGTCAATAGTTTTATATTGTAGTCCTTTTTATCATGTCAAAATATAGACACACAGTCCTCCACCAATCAAACCACCAATCAATTCCAGTTAGCGAAATGGAGAAAATCAATGGGAAAGATGCTTCCTCAAGAAAGATCAATGACAAATGGGCAGCGACTCATAATCTTGATCTTTTTAATTGATATACAGATTGATTAAATTAGGTGTTATATAATTGTCTTCCTTTACAGTTCAACTAAAGGTTGCAAACATTAATTTCAACAAAGAAATAATCAAAGTCATTCTGCATTGTATATGCAGGGGTAAAAGGGACAGCAGGGACTGGAAAGGGGTTTGTTCTTCTGGCTCAATAACTGATTATAGCTTTTTCATCATGCTATTATTAGCTCATATATTTAAGCACCACTGCAGATTGATGCCTCATAGCCATTAATTTGGTTAGTGTGTGATTTGTTTGGAGACAGTTAGGTATTAAGAGTGTACATTGTTTAGAAATGTCTAAATAGTGTCACCATGACTCATCAAAATGTATTCAGTTGGTTTAGAAACACTGACTGAGCTTTATAAATGACAAGCGAATACCATTCTCAATGGACTCAGAGCTTGCAGTTGACTATGAAATACCACAGTAAAGTATGCTACACTGGCAAGCAGTCTAAATAATATATAAAACTCCACCCTGTTCCCATTAGTGTATACAGGACAGTGTAGGATACAAGTAAGAAAATAATTTTAAATCACATATAAATGCCAATGACAAATAATGAATGGCAATTATTGTAATTAATATATAGGTCAATTTTCAATTATTAAATTAAATTATGTGTTAACACATGTAAGAAAAAATGAGGACAACGTAGAAGTCTCAATGAAGATGTTTATTCAGCAAAGCAATATCAAAATACATGGCAGTACCTTGGGTTTACCAGACTCAGAATGAACCCCGAACATTTTTAAACTCAAACCTTTATACTCTTTTAGATGTTGCCTTTAGACTTGTCTTCATGTTAATAAAGTTGCTCCTTGGCTGTTGACCCAGCTCTTCACCATATCTCTCTATGTTAATGCAGTTTCAACACCATTGATGACATGGTTCTCTCTGCTCCACACCCATCCCATTCTACAATTGTTACCGTTTGGTCAAGATGTAGTCACCTCAAACAATGCAGAGACAACAAACTGTTGACTTCTATTTTCTTTCATAATTCAGCCTTTTTGGGAAATGAGCATCAATTCACCATTTAGAGTGGAAGTTGGGTCGAGGCAGACTAATTTCTTACACACATAATTGATATATTGACCTGTTGTGAAGAATAGTTTGCTTGTGGTTAGTCAAGATCCTTTATATTTCATCATTTCATTCACTGGATTTTTCAGTGTTATGCAAAAGCACTACTGTATGAACATGTGGCTTACGAGGGAAACCAAATGAATGAAAAAGATCATAAATGTCTTAACACCAGCATGAATACCTTGTTTTGGTGCATGTTCTCAAAACATATCCCATACTGACCATATGTTTGGTGATATCAGACAGTTCTTACAATATAAAAGCAGTGCAATTAAATGTATTTTTGACTCCATCTAGAAGTGGTAAATGCTCAATGTTTTAGATATCAAAATGTTTACATCTGTTTTAAAAGCCATTCATTTATGATTGGCTTAATGAAAAACACCATGGGCCCTATCACACACCTGGAGCAATAAGGTGCAAGACGTGTTTGGCATGATTTGTTGCTATTTTCAGACCAGCACAACTGTAATTTTCACGTTTTGCACCATGTTGTTTAAATAGAAAATCCATTTACAACACTTTGTGGACTCATGGGTGTGTTGGTTTATAAAGGAGGTGTGTTAAGGCACATTATTGGTGCGTTGAACTTAAATAGACTGTGCCATTAACCATCTAAAAGCTGGTCTAAAGTCCAGCGCAGATCGAGTTAGTTATGCAGGTCCACGCGCTTACACATTGCTTAGTACACACAGGATATATAGCAATACACATAATTGTATTATTATTCGCAGTATTGTTTATTATATGCATATTTATATTTGATTTAATAAAAACAAGTTTAGATTTGTCCACCTGTCGGGTTTTGGAGACGCATGCATCACCATATGGGGCATAAGCATTGCACGGGTGTTTGGATAGAACTCACTTTTTTGACCGCACTTCGTTATTATTGTTCATTTATTTGTTTGCTGGAAATTAGAACTGAATTTAGAAACCATTTTGAAACAAATCTTTGTGCGTAACAAATGAAATTAAATATGTAGGCTAATGAATATCTTCGGTGGAGTGAGTACAACACCATTTCCTTATCCATGAAAGTAAAGGAGTAAAGTAAAGAGTAAAAGTAAAGAGACTGAATGGAGGAGGTTTGTTCTTTATCCTTCTGTTTTCTCGCTAGTGAAGCATTAAGTTTTTCCATTCAGTTTTTCCACTTACAAAGTCCGCCATGTAAACAGCACATGTGCCATGGTGTGACACGACTGACCCTTAAAGGGAATAAGAGATGAGATTCTGATTGGTTTAATGCACGTTATATGCTCAAAAAACACCCATAACTCATTAAGAAAATAAGCGCAACCCTGTTAGACCGGAGCATATTTTTCAGTCTTTAAAATAGCAACGGTAAATTTGGATATGCACATAATGCTTTTGCGCAATGCACTTTAGACTTAGATCGTTAAAATAGAGCCCAAAGTGTGTTTGTTGCCTTTCAACTAATGACATTTAATGCACAAAAGGATTTGTCTTTGTTCTATGTGAGATTGTGAGCAAATTGAATATGGAGATCAGTTTGAATTAGTCCCAGTGGACAGACACCTCTCCATCGAGGGACATTGATTGTGGTCATTCATCAGAATGACCTCTCTTTGCCTTTTGTTTGCAACACATTGTCAATGAAGACTGTGTTAGCTTTAGCATTGCTCAAAGTAAAGCCAGTCATTGAAGAATCCCACAAAGTGAGTGAAGCCAGAGTTAGCTTTAGCATTGCTCATGACAAAGGCAACCACTAAAGACTCATAGATTGTGAGTGAAGACAGTGTTAGCATTAGCATTTCTCATAGTTAAACCAGTCACTGACGACTCAGGAATGAAAGGACGTGCCATAACACATCCCTAGCAAATCTCTGGAATTGTGTGATGAATTCAGTGAGCAGTCTTACGCTGTGGAAACTTCCATCAAGCCTCATTCATTCACAGAGACGTAACTTTAGCAATACTGTCAGAAAAACCATTGACTAGCAAGGATTTAGAGGTACAACAGCTGCTTCAAAAGCAACAGATTTGTTTACTAAATAAACACCTATCCTAGATAAATGTTGGTAATGTATTCATTACAGTGCAAAAATTCAGAATACAAATATTTTTTTTGTATTATTTAATGGATTCAGTGCATGAACTGGTCTGTTTAGGGTCACCACACATCCAACTGTGATTTATATCTAAACAGAGCAGCCGGTTTGTGCTGGTTTCAGCTCTGCATTATTCACAGGGATGGGAGAGCCAAGAAGTGCAATGAATGAACAAACATTGAAAGAGAAATGTTTTCAAACTTAAACTTTTAGCATATTTTTCAATATCTGCTGTTTCAGTAGACGTTATATTTAATAAATAAGAAACTCTAAATTTAAATATAAAGGTGTAATGCAGTTCTACTTAGGAGAGTCAAAAACACTTTAGGATTCATTTTTGTTATTAATAATAGTAGTAGTAGTAAATGTCACAATAATAATAATTTTATTATTTTGAATTCTGCCTTAATCAGGGTTTAACTAAAGTCCGTCCACTGTCATAAAAATGCATTCGCTGAAATAAAATATGCTTAACTTTAAAACTTTCACGGTTGTTGCATCACGTTAGCAACTCTCACGGTTTGGATCACATTATGGGTTTTTTTAGTCATGGATTGGACCATTTTTCGGAACAACCAAAAAGGGGAGGAGACAAATGTGATCTGCTTTCCATTTATTACAAAAACAGTACTGCAAGACACTTTTGGATTTAACAAACAGAACAGAGAACCAGTAATTTTATTAAAAATAAAATGAAGAAATAATCAGCTGAATAAAAATAAATAGTAAAAAAGTAGTTACCACTACTGTTGCTGATAACGCTAAATGTAGAAATCTAACATTATAGTTTGTACAACCCATATTTATTTTTAGTCTCCTTTTCAATAAATTATTCAGTTACTCACTCATAAACCGTCATGTTTCATTGCTAGATGGATAATTTTAAAGAATTATTCAGTAGCATATTTTTGATTTTGGTTGTCGCCACCTTTTGGTTAAATAATGTAATTGCTGCCTACAACTTTCATTATGAAATTAATATGAGTTAATTTTTATCATAAACATCAGTGGTTATATCTAAACTATAAACTGTTATCCCAGTACTTTTGTGTTATTATCTGAAGACTAAAGCCTGAAACTCTTTCTTGATTTTTGTGTTTTTCAAACACACATTTGAATGCAGTGATTTCGAAGGATTAATAAACATATGCAAATCACCATCATTTATCATTTATGTTGTGTGGTTGTTGAGATCCCGATCTTCTAATGATCAATCATGCAGCTTACACTGAATGCATTATTGCAGGCTAAACAAGTAGTGACAGAAACCCACCACCACAACCCGAATAACCTACCACAACTTCTTCCGCCATCATTATATTTTACAGGAAAGCTTGAATGCTTTCATACATATGATTTGATTGATGCAAGAGGCGATCTCTCTGTGATCGTTACAAATTTGGGATTAATCTAATCAACCGTTATCCATTACACCCCTATTAAAAATACATGCTTCCAATTTAACTTAGTTTAGCTTAGTGTTAAAATAACTGAAGCCAAAATGGAAAACAAAATAATTCAACTGGTTAAACAACAAACGTGTGTTAAAAGTGGTGACTAAAATAGCACTAAGTATATAAAAAAAATTTCATGTACGCTAAAGTGCCCTTTAAATGAAATGCTGTGCAAACCCAGCATTCTGAAAAGATGTAGCCTCAGACAGTGGGCCGTGTCTAATGGGAATTGACAGCAGAGATTAGAGGAGTGTGATTATATAACAGCAGCAGAAAACACTCTGCTAGCTTCAGTCATGTTGTTATGGAGGCCGTTCAGCCACACTGAAGAGCTGTGAAGGAAAGTGGGCAGGAATATTAATCAAACCCTTTTAGATGCTGTGAATAATGGGCCACGCAGGTTTGTTTATTCGTGGCCAGCACTCCTGGATGTTTCCAGGAGACGGTGGGCTGTTTTTGTGTGACTTTCTTTGGTAAAAAGACTGTTTTAGAGCTGCTGGGAGCAAAGCCAGATTCTCATACAAGTTAGCAACTGATTCCCAAGTCTAGAGCTGTAGTGTATCTGACCCTGGACCACAAAACCTTAATATATCCATCTTAGTTTGTGTGGGTACATTTGTAGGAATAGTCAGCCATACCTTGTGTGATTCAGAATTTTCAATTAGATTGTATGCCAAAAAATCATCACAAAATTAAGCAAAAGTTCATGAATATATTTTGGCATTTCCTACCATTAATGTAATAAAAAATATATATATAATTTTTTTATTAGTAATATGCATTGCTAAGAACTTTATCATTTTATTTTCTCTTATGACTGGTTTTGTGGTCCAGTGTCACATTTAGTTATTGATGACAAAATGTTGTCCTTTTTTAAATGTATATTAGTTTGTTTTATATCAGTTTGTTTGAATGAATCAATGACTTGTTTCATCACTGGATGAATCAGTGTTTTTGAACTAATCTCTTGAATAAATGAATTAATTAATTAATTAATGTTAGATGTGTTTTTAACAGTTTGCTTTTTCACATTTAACAGCCACCTACTGGTGGTGGGATGTAATTGATGTAATCGTCAAATGTTATCTATTTTGATAACTTCCTCTGACATCAGCGTTTAAAACTGTGTTTGAACTGAAGTTTCATAAACTAATTTCGAGAGGAGCACTAATATTATTGAGCACAGCTGGTTTCTCATCCATAATCAGTAATAATTCAATCAGATTGATCCAAGCTCACAATAAATAGACAGATTTTGCCCTATTGCATTATCTTCGTTTTGGAAGAATCCCTCCTTCCACCCCATCTCCTCCTTTTCCTCCCTTTTTTAAGGAGAGCTCTCAAAACCTACCTGATCTCGGACCCCCTTTATATGCTTATTGACGAGGTGGGAGCCTTGGGCTCAATTATCTCCGAGCTCAGGGTACTCTCCTGGGACAGAATTCCAAACCTGCTATTAATAGCAAGCATATCTAAGTTTGAACTCTTGAAATGGCCCTTATACCATAAAAGGGGCACTGTTGGAGAGGCAGTCCATAGAAGTGGTGTCCAAACCATACTAGAGATGATCAAGTGCACTTGTTCAGTCGCATAATGTGCCTGATATACACTCAATGGCTAGAAAATACCTATATCATTCAATAAATTTCTGTGTCTTTCCACCAACTTTGTGGTGCTCACAGCTCAATCACCCATCTATTTATCCATTTTTGCTGGTCCAACTTGATGAGCATAATAATTCTGTCTTCAATGGTGTGTAATATATAATGTGTGTGAGTGTGTTAAGATACATAATTGACATAAGAGACATAATTGAGTGAAGTTGCTGGTAGAGCTTCACAGTATTGTAAAAAAACTGACATTGTGTTATTTTATTTTTCAGCAATATATATATTGCGATTGTTTAATATAAGTTCACCTGATTGAATAGCCCTATTTGCAAAGAATTTATAATTTGACATGGATTAAGATGACTTTATAGTGCATCTGCATAAAATATAATAAAGCAATCACAAACATGATATAAACAGTAAAAGACAACAATACATTGTTTTCTGGGAGTCTAGCAATATTCAGGTACACTAATTAAACAATCAAATGTAAAATTTGTATCAACAACATTGCGTATAAATGCTTAAATACAATTAATCTTTCTTAAAGTTACAAACATTATAATTTGTTGTGCCTGAACAATCAAAGGCCTTTAAAATCACATAAACACAATAAGCTTTTTGTTAACTTTTATAGTCAAGTGTGTTTTCAATGATGCCTTGACATTGCAGATCCTTCAATGTGACTATTGCAGATGCGCACGTTGCAATATCGATGCTGAAAGGATATATTGTGCAGCCCTAGTCATGTTGGTGAGATGGATGATGGTGGTGTTTCCTTTTTTTGCAGATTGCTTTGAGCCGCTGACATCATGACGCACCAGTATCCCGCACTCACTGCCGAGCAGAAGAAGGAGCTGCAGGACATCGCTCAGCGTATCGTCGCTCCAGGGAAGGGCATCCTCGCTGCAGATGAGTCCACAGGTATGAGACACCTTCAAAATCTTTGATCAACACGTTATTTATTCCTGCTCATGCTCATCTTCTGTGTTCTTTGAACACTAAATACGCTCTAAACCCTTTCTGCTAGGGCTGTTGTGTTTACAATAAGTGATTATGTTTTAAAACATGCCTAAATGTCATTTAACCCTTGTGTACTGTTCAAATTGACTACCCTTTCATTATGTTGGTGGCTGTTTTTGTCCCATTGACTTCCATTATAAAAAAACATTCTTTGATTGAAAAGCCATGGCAGCATACAATCATGCATTCTTGATTGTTGGTGGTTTTCCCTGTTGGGAGGAGGTAAAATGTGTCACTTTCAGAGTTGATCATCAGTTGGCAGCATTAACACTTCAGTTTTTGGCTTTTATATGGAGTTCATTTATACACTGACTGTTCTGAGAGAGGAGCTGCTTATTTTGGTTTACTCAGACATATAAAGGCAAGTGTGCAAAGCTTTCTCTTGCATGCGCGCACACACACACACACACACACACACACAAACACACACAATACTCCACATAAAAGCCAAAAGCTTTTTTGCACTGCAACTGATGATCAACATTAAAAATAGCTAATTTAACCTATTCCCAACTGGAAAAACCATCGATAATCAAGAAAGCATAATAATATGGTGCCATCGCTTTGCAATCAAAAATGTCATTATAATGGAAGTCAATGGGGCAAAAATAGCCACCAACATAGCGAAAGGGTAGTCAATTTCTCCATAGTGTTTTTAATTTGTTATTTCCCAAAATATGTGTCAAAATAAGATTTGTGACCAAAAATCATTCCATTTTCTGAAACACAGAGAAAGTTGTGGGCAAATTAAGCCTCATAATCTTCCCAGAGTGGATCAAAACATCCCCAACATTGTTTGTGGGAATACCGCATATAGCACTAATGAACCATCTCAATTTACCACGAGAGAAATTTCCTCACTACAACTTTCTGCCGGTGTCTCTAACACACTGAAATGAATGTCTGCGTGTGTACAGGTAGCATGGCCAAGCGCCTGAACCCAATCGGAGTGGAGAACACAGAGGAGAATCGCCGTCTTTACCGTCAGATCCTTTTCTCAGCCGACGAGCGCATTGACAAGTGCATCGGTGGTGTCATTTTCTTCCACGAGACCCTCTATCAGAACGCTGATGACGGCACAAACTTCGCCCAGCTGATCAAGGACAGGGGCATTGTTGTGGGAATCAAGGTACAGCAAGCGTCTCACTCATTTTTGTTTAGTTCACCTCTAACTGTTTGTCTTTTAATGTGGCACAGCAAACTTTTATGTACACTTTAATGTTTCAGACCATCAATCATGGTTTTTATTATTAATTTAAAGGAAAACAAAATTACATAGCCCTGTGTGAAAGTAATTTTTTTAACTTAACTCTGTTTTTTCACACCTGAGTTAAATTTCACTAGCCACACCCAGGCCTAATTACTGGCACACCTGTTCACAATCAAGAAATGTTTGTATAGGCTACATCTGAGATCACCTACTACTTGAGTAGGTACTACATTTGAATTTACCACACAGCCGCTAGAAAAAAGTATGATCTATATCAGAGCTATTCAATTGGCAGCCCGCAGACCGAACCCGGCCCCCGAGGGGATTTATTCCGGCCCTCCAAATAGTGTGACCAAGACATCAAAAATAAATGTAGCCTAGTTCAGTCGAAAAACGACCGCTATAGTTATGAAGTGACGTGCGTCTATTCAATACAGCACGACCTGCAGGTGAAGGCTGTGCAGAGTGTGGGTCAAGTTACATTAAGTGGCGCGGGCGGCTGAAAACATTTGGATATATTTGTAGAAAGGGCCTTTTGTACAATGCGCCTTTAATAGGGATCCAATGATTAGCCGATTTCACTACTCGCTTTAATTCATTACGGTTAATTAATCGTAAAGGCTTCTCAACGCCAAGGAACAAAACTGCTGCAACTAAACAAAGTTATGCTAACTGTGTGCTAGTTTAAAGCTCAGCGCTTATACCGAGGCTAATACGCACGCGCATTGGATTAACTATAGCAGCAGGCCGTTCACATATTACGTCTTTTCCGCACGCAAATTCATTATTTCCAATGGAGACGTGCGCATATTGGGAGCGGTGCTCACGCAGCTCGCAAGCGGACCGATGCACTCGCGCCCTCCAGACGCACACAGTAGAAAATATCTCATGCTGTAGTGGTGAGTGGTGAGTTGTGCGTGGCTTTAAATGCAATGTAAAAAAGATATGTTAGACAAATTATTACTATTGATTTAAAATGATTATGCATGTACAAACGCAGATAATAATAATAAATAAATTCTTATGCTAATATATAGCTTAAATGAATATTAGACAAATACTATTTTTTTATTTATTCTTATTTTTATTTATTTATTTATTGTTCTGTCATTTATTTTCTTTGTAAAATTATCACTCATATTTAAATCAAAAACTTTTTCATTTATTTTTACGTCCAAAGAGAGAAATGGACTATTGTTTGTTTTTATTAATATTTTGTGCTGTATTTGGTTACTGGGCAGCAATAAACTACACTTTAAAATATAAGCAGTTTTCTTGTGATTTTCTAAACTAGTAGTATTTTGAATTTATTAAATAATAATAATCATGATAACCATAAAACCATGATTATTCTTCAGACTATTGTCGTACAACCAAAATCTATAATCGTTGCATCCCTAATTGTTATGCAGTTCCAAACATAACATGTCGGTGCAACAGCCTAGTGGTTAGCGCGCTAGCATATGGTGCAGTAGCACTTCAGGGCGTCCCAAGTTCAAATCCCGGCTTGAGGACATTTCCCCTACCTACCCACTCTCTCTCTCCCACTTTGTTTCCTGTCTAAAATACTGTCCTATCCATTTAAAAAGGCCAAAAATAAATCTTAAAAAAAAAAACATAACACATGAATGTGCTTGAATGTAAAAGAAACCTACTTGAGCAATACACTGATTTTGTTGTGCTTCAAATTACAACGTTGAATATGTTTGTAAAAAAAGCCACATTGTACAATGCAGTGTTGTTATGTAGTTTCAAAATACAACATATTAACGTTTTAATGTAGAAAAAGCCAACGTGGGTGTCTTAAGGAGCAAAAATACAGCATATGGGCTCTTACATTGTTGTTGTGTCATCACTTATATTGCAAGTCATATCTTTCCGGCCCCTCAAAAGGAATCCTTTTCATGAACTGACCCCCATGACAAACTAACTGAATAGCCCTGATCTATATAGTAAGTATGTCAGTACTTAGTGGTGGGCAAAGCGAGGCTTCAGGAAACACTGAAATTGTCGAAGCAAATGTGTCGAAGCTTCGAAGCGTTTCAAACCCATTTCTACAGTGACACCTAGTGGTCATTTTTATTTATTGCTCTGGAACAGCTTTAGCAAAGAAACATTACGTGATTTGAGGTATTAAACCCCACGTTGTATTGTCGAAGCTTCAAGTGATTTAGTGAAGCAGTGTAAAGGGTAATTTATACTTCTACGTCAAGCACACGTGTACCTCAGCGCAGCGAGTGTTTACAAGTGTGGAGCCCCAGGAAGGAGCTCCGGATTGAGACTATTGTTTTGTGCTTACTTTATGATTGAAGTTGTTGCACGTCTGCAAGCCTTAAAATTTGCGATATACAAACATAAACACCTACTGCCAACTAGCATTTCTGAAGTGTTATTGCAGAGCAACACACACAGCGCACAGAAGTATAAATGCACAGCTCATTGCATTGCACTGGGTCACGCCGATCACCCGATGCAGAAGGATAAACCAGGTTTTAGTACCTGACTAGCATGCATAGATAATGGGTTCGAATCCAAAGCAATGCAGCTATAGACACATATAGTTTTTAAATGCTCTGTTCTTGTAACCTATTTTGTTTTGACACTGGTCTGACATCCGAATAAACACTTTGTGAATAAATATGTTTTGTTTTGGTCATAAAAAGTAACATTATTAAAATACATCAAATCACAATTTCAGAGTATTTGTACAAGTCGGGAATCGAACCTGGGCCATTTTCAGCACAGTAGCATTGTGCACATGCATGCTCCACTAGGCTACTTTTTTTTTTACCCTTTCAGTCAAATGCAGATTTGGTGCAGTGTTTCAAAACACTTGCGCTCTGTGTTGAAATGTCAGTTTCATGTCCGCCATCCCAATCAGTAGTGCATGGAACTTTTTAGCATACTATATAGTATGGAAGTTTGCGATTTTTGGATGCAGCCAAAGTTTCTGAGAGGAAAACACACACAGTAGGCAAAGAATCATGATAAGATTATCAGGACGAGGTTGGTAATTTGTAGAAAATATTTTTAGCAGTTTGAAGCCTCAAGTTACAAGTGTAAATCTATGTTTGAAATATTCTACCAAATCATACTTGATTTTCATGTATAATGTACACAGTTGAAGTCAGAATTATTAGCCCCCCTTTGATTTATTTATTTCTTTTTTTCTTTTTTAAATATTTCCCAAATTATGTTTAACAGAGCAAGGAAATTTTCACAGTATGTCTGATAATATTTTTTTCTTCTGGAGAAAGTCTTGTTTTATTTTGGCTAGAATAAAAGCCAAAATGTCACTTTAAGCTGTCTAGTAGTGTCTTGAAAAATTTCTAGTCAAATATTATTTACTGTCATCATGGCAAAGATAAAATAAATCAGTTATTAGAGATGAGTTATTAAAACTATTATGTTTACAGATGTGTTCTCGGAAATCTTCTCTCCGTTAAACAGAAATTGGGGAAAAAAATAAACGGGGGCTAATAGTTCAGGGGGGCTAATAATTCTGACTTCAACTTTAGATGAATGAAGCATTGTTTCTACATTTTATTCTTTTGGTAATGAAAATAACAGCAGGTTGTGCTCTTTTACAGGTTGACAAAGGTGTCGTTCCTCTGGCTGGAACAAACGGAGAGACCACAACACAGGGTGAGCTCACAGTCACTGCCATTATGTTTGATGCCTGTGATGATGTTTTATTAATGGGAAATCTGTACGTCTTTAGGGCTGGATGGCCTGTCAGAAAGATGTGCCCAGTATAAGAAAGACGGCGCAGACTTTGCCAAGTGGCGCTCCGTGCTGAAGATCAGCGACACCACTCCTTCAGAGTTAGCCATCATGGAGAACGCTAACGTCCTGGCCCGTTACGCCAGCATCTGCCAGCAGGTCAGAACCTCAAGTCCTGCTGCTCTTTGTGTTCGTCTTGTTGGCTGAAAACAATAACAAATTATCATCTTAATTGTTATGATGAAGCTTATAGAAAATATTTTATTTGATACTTGGACTAAAATTGATATAAAAAGTAGTTAAAGCCAGGGGCGATTTTAGGATTTTTATTTTAGGGGGGCTCAGCTCCTGAGGTAAAAAATAAATAAATAAATAAATAATATTACAGCTTAATATTATAGCTTAATATTACATTTATAAGTAGTAATTTAATAGTAAGAAATCAATAAAAGTTCAAATGTTTAATATGGTAAAAATAGCCAAAGATAGCCATTTCATTTCTGAATAAACCAAATAGGCTCAACACACCTGTTTACCGTAGTAAAAAACACTTTCTATATTTAAGTACATTTTTTATTTTCATGTATTAAATAAATAAACCTGCCGCTTTTCTAATTAAATGGCAAATTTAAATATGTATTTTTAAACCTACAGGCTAATTCACATATTTCATGATCTGAATTACAATAATAAATACGATTTTTACAATATACAAATACAAGACATATCTCTGTCAGTAACTGACTGTTAAAATGAGTACATTCACTAAGTGGTTCTGTCACTGTTTTTAATCCTTTCTGTGCAAGACTGTATAGTATAATTAATGCCACATGCACTAACACAAAACTTGTTTTATATTGATAGTTAATTTTGAAATTAAAATAGCGAAATGTTCTATTAGCTACTTTTTCAAGGAAACAGCTTTGATTATGAGGTGAAACAGTAGATGGGGAAACCCGATGGCTCCTCCATGACATTGGGGTACAAGTGATACAAGTGTATCTATAGCAAAGAACTGCAAATAAGCAGGTTTTTTGGCCTAAGTACTATCGTAATCTATCTATAAACACACACCTTGTTCTTTCACTCTGCACAGCTGTGCTTTGCTGATCAAATGAAAAACCAAAGACGGGAAGGAGCCGAATCCTTCCGCTGTTTTCATACCAAATTTAAAGGGGACTGAGACAATTAGTGTACAGTTTATGAGCTAATCACAAAAGTTTTAGGGGGGCTGAGTAGAAATATAGGGGGGCTACAGCATCGCCCATGGTTAAAGCTAAATATAAGTATTTAAATGTGCAGTATGTAAGTTTGACACCCAGTGGTTGAACTAGGTATTGCACTCCTGGATCAAAACACACATAAGCACAGGTTGCCAGATTGATGTGAATGAGCCTGATTATCGAACCTAAAAGTCTGATTTGAACTGTTTTGTTATTAAAAGCAATGGTACACGATAGAAGAAATATTTCTCGGTTTTTGTCTTAACCAACCTTTGTCCACCTGAAGTTTATATATTACAAACTGCTTCCATTTCTCACTGCTGACAAAATAACAATGATCACCTCAGGTACACCTCATGTGCTTTATTCAGTGTTAATAATGTGAGTTTGAATGCCGTTTTACATGACATTTATTGCCATACTACTGAAAGCAGCAGCAGATAGTTCACCTCAGATCTTGAAAATAAAATAAACCGTTTGAAATTGAACTTTAGAACTCAGTGCAAGCCATGTTAACCAATATCTATCATTCAGAATGTGCATAATGTTGTTAAAGAGGTTTAATATGTATTAATTAGATTATAAACCTTACCAGTGAGTGCATATTCTGTGCTTCTGAATGTCATGTTTCGTTTGATCCAAACAACCAAATTGCTTATCACTGCAAATCTCGTCAGGTAGAGTGTGATTAGGACACGGGTTACAATGTAACCTGTTCACCTAATGTTTACGTTTGTAATATATTTATATTATTTGCTAATTAATAACCACCTCATGTGGAACTCTGAATCTGCGTCTCATTTCGGAGTCTTCTACTGTCCACCGGAGGTCGCATTTCAGTCACTGACGCATGCTGTAATGCAGTGTTTCCCAACCCTGTTCCCGAAGGCACACCAACAGTACACATTTTCAACCTCTCCCTAATCAAACACACCTGAATCAGGACATTAGAAGTGACTCCAAAACCTCAAGTTAATGGGTCAGATAAGGGAGACATGCAAAATATGCACTGTTGGTGTGCCTTCAGGAACAGGGTTGGTAAACACTGCTGTAAGGTGTTGAAATATAATTGGCTAAACTGGCATTGGGCAGGTTAAATGACCAAAACAAAGACAGACATTCCAGCACGTTAATGTTGAAAGCACATAACAATTACTAAAAAAAAAAAAGAGCGACAGTAGCTGACTTTCATTTGCTGAAGACAAATTTTAGGTCTTGCATGAAAATATTTCAGGATTTTTTTCAATCTATTGCTAGTGGACAGGGCTCAGCATATAACATTTTACATTAATTTACAAATAAATACCTTTTTCAGGAAAAGATAATAACAAAACCTTTCATTTTTAACAACAAATGTTCAGCGTTTATTCGTGCATAAAGGGCCATGTGGATTACCTTTTTTTAAACTTTTCCTATAATTCTTTTCACCAAAATCCCTAATTTTCTTCAGCTCAAGTAGTGGATGGCCTGGGGAATGAGAAACTAAAAATTTAATTTAGATTTTTGGGTGAACTTTTCTATGTAGTTATCAATAAAAATTATACTGCGAGTTACAAAAATAACTCCAAAGGCAAGGAACTCTCGAAAGAATTGAAGCTAGTTAATGGATATCAGCTTTTTGTTGACGTTTTATTGCCCATTTTCTGTTTTAGAATGGCATTGTGCCCATTGTGGAGCCTGAGATTTTACCTGACGGTGAGCACGACTTGAAGCGCTGCCAGTATGTTACAGAAAAGGTACTTAAAAAGTCAACTCAAATGACATCATTTAAATTAGATGTGCTATTATTATTGGTCGATTGTTTTATGTACTTAATCTTTCTTATTTATTTTATATCACCAGGTTCTTGCTGCCTGCTACAAGGCCCTGTCTGACCATCACGTGTATCTGGAGGGAACTCTTCTGAAACCCAACATGGTGACAGCCGGACACTCCTGCCCCACCAAATACTCCAGTGAGGAGATCGCTATGGCAACAGTGACAGCCCTGCGCCGCACCGTTCCTCCCGCAGTATCAGGTCAGCGTCAGGCCCTGATATTTGTTTGTTTATACAGCCAAACGGCTATCAACACTATAGATATGATTTCCATTGTGGTGTCTGGTTTCATGGTAAAGTCACACCTCCACCACCACCACCGCACAGTTTGCTTCTCTGGTCCAAGCATTTCTATTATAGTTTTCATGAGTCAGATGTGCTTTTGCTTTCTAGTAATATTAAACAGTATATTTAAGAATCAACATATTATTATTTAATAATAAAAATGTTTCTCTCATTGATTGAGTATAGAAAATATAATGCATATTTCTATAATGATTAAAAATTATACAATTTAAATACATTTATATACGTAGCAATTTTAAAATAAACAGACCAATAGAGCTGAATCTTTTTCAAATTATTTGTTGGGCTACAATTATTGTTTTTTGTTTTTGGAGCTGCTTATCATCACCCACCGTTCCCTCGTGTGTGTCTGCATCTCATCATGCGTTACGTCAAATAAACAGCAGTCAGTGATAGAGACAGACTCGAACAAAGCTGAAATTCAGCTCATTAGTCAAAATAGCAGGTAAATTTATTTCATGTATTTGTGGTGGAGTTTATCCAAGCCTTTCTTATATGATGAGTCTTACACACATGCCGTTTGCAGCACACACACACACATACATACATACATACATACACACATACATATTAGCGTTTACTGACACCATGTGGTCATGGTGATTATAGAGGTTAAGAATTAGATAACGATTTTACTGTCTTTATTATAAACATGCTGTTTTAAAAACGTTTTATTCTTATTAAACTTATAAAAATCACAGAGTTGTAACAAATATTTTAATCCCAGTTTATTTGCAAAAAACTGTTCTGTGGACGTGTGTACATGTTATTAAAGAAACATGGCACCTGTCAATCAATTCGGTGGGCGGGAAAAACGCATTCCTACATCACGCATTCCTACATCCCGTTGCGGCGGGCTTCAAAATCTATCAACCTATTTTAATGCCAGGAAAAAAAAACAAAAAAGAGACTTATATTGTTTCTATCACTCCAATATGACAATTTACACCAAATACCTACACACAGTTCTATCCAAACAGCTTACAAAAGTTGATTTTCATCATAGGTACCCAGTTGGGTGAACTGTCTATTTAATATTAAAAACAAATATTTAAATAAAAATCAGGGGTTAAAAAATGCGAACCTCATGCATTATCATCAGTAAACTGTATGTAATGAGGTGTCAGTCGCTATAATGTTTTTAAATTCTTCATCTTCTAGGAGTGACTTTCCTCTCTGGAGGTCAGAGCGAGGAGGAGGCGTCCGTCAACCTGAACTCCATCAACACCTGCCCTCTGGCAAAACCCTGGCCCCTCACCTTCTCCTATGGGCGTGCCTTGCAGGCCTCAGCTCTGGGCGCGTGGCGTGGAGCCAAGAGCAATGAGAAGGCTGCAACTGAGGAGTTCATCAAGCGTGCTGAGGTCTGTTATACTGCATTGTTTATTTACATGAAATGTTGTGTCTAGTGAACCCTATATGGCCCCTTATATGGTTATTTTATGCAGAAAGTGTTCCAAATGACTAAACTTTTATTTGAAACCGAGATTTTTTTTAAAGTAGTCTTTTAATATTTTAATGTGTTTATCTCTTTCTCTCTCCGTCTCCAAGTTTGTTGCTTTATTGGCATGACATTTTTTACAGTATTGCTAAAGCATTTTAACAAAGTATAAAATATGGAATATATGTACATCAACAAATTAATCAAAGTTACAATAAATGAGAGAGAGATGCAAAAAATAAAACCAAAACTGTCAATACCTCTAATATTAATTATAATAATTACAGTGTAAATTATGTAAAATAAGGTCAATTTTATTGGGTAACTATTTCTTATGATGTGGATAGTACATACATATTTTGCTGATAATCTCTTTCTTTTTCTCAAATAAAAGTTCTATTTAAAACTTGACAATTGTTAATAATGTATTGTCAAAGCATCGTTCAAATGCTTACATCAAACAGAGCATGAAGACAATTTGCATGGTAGCAAAGATAAAAAAAATATATAATAATAGTAATAAAACAACATATTTAAGAATCAACATTTTATTATTTAATAATAAAAAAATACTGTCTTTGAGTGTGTATAGAAAATGTAATATATAATGAATATTATTTATTATTATTATTTTATATTTAAATTTTTTAAAAAGTATAAAATTGAGACTTGAATCAGTTGCATTACTTTCTTCAGGGCTACAGTTATTGTTTCCTTTCTTGTTTCAAACCAAAACAAAAATTTGGAGCACAAATAAATATATTTATAATAAAATCTAAGCTGTATCTGTCTTTCAATTTGAAAATCTGTTGATCCAAAACATTTTGTAAATTTGTATATATGTGAATAAGTCTAAATTAATTATGTTAATCAAATAATGTTCAATAAACTTGGATGAAACTTTTTCATGTAGATTCATTTTCTGATCTCTTTACAAATTATTTACAGTGCAAAGTATTCATAGTGCTTCACTTTTTACACATTTTTAATGTTACAGCCTTATTCCAAAATGGATTCAATTCATTTACACACCATACCTCTTAATGACAATGTGAAAAAGTATTCACAGCCTTTGCTCAATACTTTGTTGATGCACCTTTGGCAGCAATTACAGCCTCAAGTCTTTTTGAATATGATGCCACAAGGTTGCCACACCTGTCTTTGGGAATGTTTGCCCATTCCTCTTTGCAGTACCTCTCAAGCTCTATCAGGTTGGATGGGAAGCGACAATGTACAGCCATTTTCAGATCTCTCCAGAGATGTTCAGTTTGATTTAGGTCTGGGCTCTGGCTGGGCCACTCAAGGACATTCAACAAGGAGTTGTTGTGGAGCCACTCCATTGATATTTTGGCGGTGTGCTTTGGGTCATTGTCCTGCTGGAAGATGAACGGTCGCCCCAGTCTGAGGGCAAGAGCACTCTAAAGCAGGTTTTCATTCAGGATGTCTCTATATATTGCTGCATTCATCTTTCCCTCTATCCTGACTAGTCTTCAAGTTTCTGCTGCTGAAAAACATCCCCACAGTGAGATGCTGCCACCACCATTCTTCACTGTCGGGATGGTATTAGCCTAGTGATGAGCGGTGCCTGGTTTTCTCCAAACATAACGCCTGGTATTCACTCCAAAGAGTTCAATTTTAATCTCATCAGACCAGAGAATTTTGTTTCTTGTGGTCTGAGAGTCCTTATGAGATGCCTCTTGGCAAAGTCCAGGCAGGGTGTGGCTTCCGTCTGGCCACTCTACCATACAGGCCTGATTGGTGGATTGCTGCACAGATGGTTGTCCTTCTGTAAGATTCTCTCCATAGAAGAACGCTGGAGCTCAGACAGAGTGACCATCAGGTTATTGATCACCTACCTGACCTAAGCCCTTCGCCCCTGATCACTTAGATGTAGGTCTACAGACAATTCCTTTGCCATGCTTGGTTTGTGCTTTGACATGCACTTTCAACCATGGGACCTTATATAGACAGGTGTATGCCTCAAATCATGTCCAATCATCTGAATTTACAACAGGTGAACTCCAATTAAGCTGCTGAAACATCTCAAGAATGATCAGTGGAAACAGAATGTACCTGAGCTCAACTTAGAGCTTCACGGCAAAGGCTGCGATTACTTATGTACATGTGATTTTTCAGGGTTTTTTTTATTAAATTTGCAACAATTTCAAAAAAATGTTGTTTTTTCCCACATTGTCATTATGGGGTATTTTGTGTAGAATTTTGAGGAAATAAATAAATTTAAACCATTTTGGAATAAAGCTGTAACATTAAAAATGTGTAAAAAGTGAAGCACTATGAATACTTTCCGGATGCACTGTAAAATGTCATCATTATGGGTGAATAGACCTTTAGTGGTGAGACAAATATCTCAGATTTGATCAAAAATACCTTGTTAAACTGAACCAGTGTTCCAGGTTTTGAACAGTAAATAATGAGTTGAACTGAGGAATCAGACATGTTAAACTGACGTTTGCCGCGTTTCCGCAGGCTAACGGATTGGCTGCTCAGGGCAAGTACGTCTCCAGTGGAACCTGCGGAGCAGCAGGACAGTCGCTTTACGTGGCCAATCACGCCTACTGAACATCCTGCGTCCCAGCGTTCAGCTCTCCGCCAGCCAATAGTATAGTGCACAGCTGCTACCCCTCCTGTCACCGACCAATCACAGGCCTGCGCTGTCTTCTGTACTTTACGGTTGCCGTTGCAAATGTCTCATAATATATCTATTTAAAATATATATTAAACAGAAAAAAGAAAGGTACGCAAAAGATTATTTTTATTTTCAGAAACTTCTAGGCATGACGTCATGCTGTAAACAAGGAAACAGTATTTTTAGTGACTCATTAGCTGGATGTACATGTATATGTCAGCCGTTTGGGTTTTATATGATTGATTGCATTCCAGTTCTGGCACCAGTCGACTTTTCACATTCCTTTTAGTGCAGTTTGGCCTCATAATAGTGTGTGGATGAAGTGAATACGGATCAGTGTACGCCAGCAGAACCAGTTTATCATATTGGGAGTAAAAACAGAGTAATATATATGTAACAGTGATTAACTACAGCAGACTCTGAGGAGGAATATTATTTTGTGTTGTGTTCACATATGATATTAAACCATTGTCTGGGCTGCGTGATTTATCGTTTGTAAAATTTAACATGAAATACGTAATATATTCGTTTGAAAATGGGAGCGTTATCTTAAAATCGTGCTCTGTGTTGTGTGCTTGAGTGTGTCCTGCTCTTCCTCCTCTCCTCCCTGTGTTTGTGACACAGTGCTACATCAGTAATTATCACTTCTATTGGTTGCGATCGGCGGAGCGGACCAAACTGTGGAGCTTGTGGGGAAGGAGAGCGCTCACTGCTCTGTCGAGAAAATGTGATGTTGTGATTTGATGTTGTTCCCTAAGCACTTTGTGTGTCAGATAGTTTAAAAAATCCAATAAAACTACTGTAAAACCCTAGACTTTGTTTGTTGTTATTGCTGGAGTTTTGCATGCTTCTACTCTCTTGAAGGGATAATTCACACCAAAATCAAAAGAAGACATTTTTGAATAGGTTATGTAAGCTGAGAAAATATTATATATTCCTTCTATGCTAATGAGACATTTTAAGCATGGGATGGGTCCTCCAGGTGTGGCAGAGATCATCACAGCTTAAATGCACATCACTGCCATTTGTTTACAGTATGTGTTTTCCACCATACACAATTAATCTGCTTGTGATCTTCCTTCATATAACTTTGTCATGTTTGGTGTCATTTGACAGTTTATGACTTAAGCGTTGTAGTGGTGAAATCAACATTGATTGATTGTATTTCGATATAAGATATGTTTACTATTGTTGAATCCTGAGGAGAGTATGTCAGTGTTCTTCTCCCCCCTTTATCTCCTCAACTTTGCTCTCGTGTTCAGCTGGTTTTGGGGGTTGGTTTTCACTTGATCTGGGAGAATGGCTTCTACTCTTCTCCCGCACACTGGTGCGTAGCCTCAGTTGCTAACAAAGTCTTTGTTGCTCAGCAGTGCATATGTTACAGCTAATTTCTTTATACAGTATGTTCGTTTGTTTCATTCTACTGTTTGTATATTTAAACATGTAACTTAATAAACAACTTTGCCTGCTTTAAGGCGTTGAGATTCTCTTTATCAATAATGATAACAACTTTAATGGAGTCTGATTAATTACAATGGATTCAGATTAATAATTGATTTAAACACGGCATCCTTCAACTGCTTTCCTTTTCCGAATATTGGTTCAGAATAGCAGCGTAAGCTTCAAGCCTTACAGTTAGAAGCCTGTAACTCATAAAGGTGTGGAACCACTTTAGGGTAAGAAGATTTTGTTCACAGTTTATGGTAGAATTCTTTTCCGTTTCATTTTTGGGTGAACTATCCTGTTAATGCAGGGCTGCCCAAACTTTTTTGTATGAAGGGCCAAAAACCAAATATCATTGAGAGGCACAGGCCAAAGGTAAATATATCAAACTATATTACATTAAAGTCGTTATGGATAATTTCCTTCTTTTTTTTTCATAATATTTCAAAACAAATAGAAAACATCACTTTAAATCTTATTGATTAACTTTTAAAATGATAACTTATTGCAATAAAAACAATCACATTTATAACAGTGAAGATCAATGCTGAATATACTAGTCAACCAGAATCTGCCTTGGACTTAAATTTTCTCGCCAAAGTCTCTGCATTGCCAGGTGACAATATGCACATTTAAACTAAATCTGATTAATTTACACCATATTTAATTGAAACATAATTTCTGGTAGCTTTTAACAATAAAACAAACAAAGAGTTGCATTAAATTTGAATTGACAATCTTAAAACCTTCCCCATCGTTCTCCCTGGTGGGCCAAATAAAAGGTGACCACGGGCCAACTTTGGCCCGTGGACCCTAGTTTGGGCATCTCTGCATTATTTGCATACACTGTAAAAAAATCCTGATTGCCCTAAATTTTTAAGCTGAATCAAATTAACTTTATGAGTCCATTGAACTTGTTTAATGTTAAACTGACTTTAAACAGCTTGCGTAACTTATACAATTAAGTTAGAACTTGATTAAATTAGATTAATAAGTTACAATGACCTAAAAACATTTGTTGTCAGGACTAATTAATCATCTAATTTTTTACAGTGTAGAGTTGCTGCCTTGTGATTGGTTGTTTAGCAAGTCATCGTATCATGCATAATTCTATGTAAATGAACTATTCTTCTAAATTGTTTACCTTCTTGCTTAATAAATAATAAATCAAGGATGGTAAAACATCTGTTTATTTCTTCTAAAATTAATGGAAAACTAAAGCATTAATAAAAAGCGTTGATCAATTTGTGTTATGGGTGGCACAGTGGCTCAGTGGTTAGCACTGTCATCTCACAGCAAGAAGGTCACTGGTTCGAGTCCCAGCTGGGCCAGTGTGGAGTTTGCATGTTCACCCCGTTTTGGCGTGGGTTTCCTCCAGTTGCTCCGGTTTCCCCCACAATCCAAAGATATGTGGTATAGGTGAATTAAAAAACTAAATTTTCCGTAGTGTACGTGTTTGAATGTGAATAAGTGTGTTTCCCAATACTGAGTTATAGCCGGAAGGACATCCGCTGTCTAAAACATATGCTGGATAAGTTGGGGGTTCATTCTGCTGTGGCGACCCCGGATGAATAAAGGGACTTGGCCGAAGGAAAATAAATAAATGAATTTGTGTTGTGACACCTCTTAGATGAGGTTGATAAAACATCACCACAGAAAATTAATCTAGCATAAAAGTAGCTGTTTTAAATACATAGAAATATGACTATGACAAAGAAAACCAAACATAACAATTTAGCATGAAAAGAGTCTGTTTATACACGTCAAGACATATATCATTTTAACTTCATTTTGAAAATGATGTTCAGTGAAATTAGTAGCCTAACCCCTAGTAGCCTAACCCTAACCCTAACTCTAATAGAATTACCCAAAAATCTATACTTGATATGTAAATGTTATTTCATATTCATCCAATGTTTCATTATGAATATTAAATATATGAATGAGTACATCTATTTATTTATTTATTTATTTATTTTTGTCACCAAAACAAATGGAATAGACTTATTTTTGTGGACAATTAAATATTTCTGGGAAATCTCTCACTCTTAATGTAACAAAAACCTTCATTTTTAACAATATATTATTTTGTCACCTGCAGAAGGAAGAAATGCATGTAGAACGACAAAAAAGTAAATGATGACAGTATTTATATTTACGAGTGATTTGAATAATCTGTTATACACTCACCAGCCACTTTATTAGGTACACCTTAGTAGTACCGGATTGGACCCACTTTTGCCTTCAGAACTGCATTAATCCTTCATGGCATAGATTAAACAAGGTACTGGAAATATTCCTCAGAGATTTTCGTCCATATTGACATGATAGCATCACGCAGTTGCTGCAGATTTGTCAGCTGCACATCCATGATGTGAACCTCCCGTTCCACCACATCCCAAAGGTGCTCTATTGGATTGGGATCTGGTGACTGTGGAGGCCATTTGAATACAGTGAACTCATTGTCATGTTCAAGAAATCAGTCTGAGATGATTCGCGCTTTATGACATGGTGTGTTATCCTGCTGGAAGTAGCCATCAGAAGATGGGTGCACTGTGATCATAAAGGGATGGACATGGTCAGCAACAATACTAAGGTAGGGTGTGGCATTGACACGATGCTCAATTGGTACTAATGGGCCCAAAGTGTGCCAGGAAAATATTCCCCACACCATTACACCACCAGCAACCTTGTTGATACAAGGCTGGGTGGATCCATGCTTTCATGTTGTTGACACCAAATTTTGACCCTACCTTCCTAATGTCGCAGCAGAAATTGAGACTCATCAGACCAGGCAATGTTTTCCAATCTTCCACTTTCCAATTTTGGTGAGCCTGTGCTAATTGTAGCCTCAGTTTCCTGTTCTTAGCTGACAGGAGTGGCACCCGGTGTGGTCTTCTGCTGCTGTAGCCCATCTGCCTCAAGGTTCAACGTGTTGTGCGTTCAGAGATGCTCTTCTGCATACCTAGGTTGTAACAAGTGGTTATTTGAGTTACTGTTGCCTTTCTATCAGCTCGAACCAGTCTGGCCATTCTCCTCTTTTACATTTACATTTAGTCATTTAGCAGACGCTTTTATCCAAAGCGACTTACAAATGAGGACAAGGAAGCAATTTACACAACTATAAGAGCAGCAGTGAACAAGCGCTATAGACAAGTTTCAGGTGTGTAAAAGTCTCTGTAAAAGTCTCCTCTGACCTCTGGCATCAACAAGGCATTTGAGCCCACAGAACTGCCGCTCACTGGACATTTCCTCTTTTTCTGACCATTCTCTGCAAACCCTGGTTGTGCGTGAAAATCCCAGTAGATCAGCAGTTTCTGAAATACTCAGACCAGCCCGTCTGGCACCAACTGATTAGCCATCTGGCTGATTAGACATTTGCGTTAACGAGCAGATGAACAGTTGTACCTAATAAAGTGGCCGGTGAGCGTATGTAGGAATTGTATAAGTGCAAGCCGGAAGAAAAATAACATGTCATTTTAAAGGGCGTGCAAGTGACATTAAACCCGCCCTCTTAAACTCCGATTGGAGGTTTCTGTGCTTTCTGGCATCTGATTGGATGAAATCGTCCAATAGAGTGTCTTGCGGTAGTCATTCCAGACAGCAATGGCAGCCTTGCAGCTCGGTGAGTCTTGTCCATTCATTTGCAACAATTTCCTGTTATTTTTCGACATCATATAAGTGTTTATGTATTTTCTTTGCGCACGAATGTTCATTTATTAGCAATAACACTAAAAAGAAATGTCAGCGTATTGCTAATTTATTCACTTTAAGCTGTTTATGTTGAAATGCGAGGGTTGGGTCATTCACTGTATGGATGTATTGATGTCCTTTGTGTTTAACACAAATGAATAGCGTATATATGCTATTGGATATTGTTTTATTGGGCATAACAGAAAAGCAGCGAGGGCGATATGCTGCTCTGGCCATCGCTGCAGTGGTCATAATAGTGGGAATCCCGCTGTGGTGGAAAACCACCGAGACCTACCGAGCCTGGCTGCCTTTCTCGGACATCAACGAACTCGACTCGCTCCAGGTAACAATAATCGACGAGGCTTAATTCATATTTCTGCAGCTGTAAATTTCAGCAATCAATAAGCATCATCGTGTGTTTGACAGCTCCGGCTCAGTGTTGATATCGAGGTGGTCTTCTCTCGGGGGACACTGACCCCAGAACAGCAGAAGAAGATGCCACTCAGTCATGTAAGCGAGAAAGAGCACCAAGTTGATGGTAAGTGACTTAGTTCTAGTCAATAAAACGGAAAAAAAAATAGATTTTGATGTTTAAAACACTTTTTCTATTCCTCTTTCTAGCTAAGACAGGTTTGAGGTACCAATATGAAACCAGGTACCGCACTGCCACTGTAATGGAAGAAGACGCCTTGAATCAGCCCACAGCTGCAGGTTCAGTGCATTTATTTATGCTTTAATATATTATCCACATTATTTTTCATGTATCAGAGTACTTTTTATTCCCAAAAATGTTTTTATTGAGCATACATTTCATACAAGAAGCAAACAGTACAGAAACGTTTTTGTAACTCTTTCAACCCACAACAAATTTTGTGGCACCCATATACATTTAAGTTCTAAATTATTAAAATAAATAATCTTAATAAGGCGACGCAGTGGCGCAGTAGGTAGTGCTGTCGCCTCACAGCAAGAAGGTCGCTGGTTCGAGCCCCGCGTTCCCTGCGTTCGCGTGGGTTTGCTTTGGGTGCTCCGGTTTCCCCCACAGTCTCCAAAGACATGTAGTACAGGTGAATTGGGTACGCTAAATTGTCAGTAGTGTATGTGTGTGAGTGAGTGTGTATGGATGTTTCCCAGAGATGGGTTGCGGCTGGAAGGGCATCCGCTGAGAAAAACATGTGCTGGATAAGTTGGCGGTTCATTCCGCTGTGGCAACCTCGGATTAATAAAGGGACTAAGCTGAAAAGAAAATGAATGAATGAATCTTAATAAGTAAAAGAGAGGTTTATAAATTTATTTAAAAACAGGAATTTAAAAAAGGAAAGAGATAAGGGAAAGTCTGACTCTTCTGAAGCAACTGAAGGTTTCATCTAGTTTATCGAATGTAAAACTGTGTAATCGCCTACAGTATATGCTAAGTAATAACACTGGAATTATTGTTATTACTACTACTAATAATAATAATTAGTTACAAGTCATTGTAGTTTATCTAGAAATTATAAAAGTGCACATTCAAATGGATTATAGTGTAATAATTGTGTATTTAGTTAAGAAGTATTTTTATTATCCTGCTCTGGGTCTACAGATGAAAACCATTATTGGAAAGTTTTAACATTCATATTATTCATTGTTAATATTCATCATCTGTTTTTGTTTTTTTAGAGTATGTTCACATTTGTAGTTGAAGACGAGTTGAAACAAGTGATGAACAAATGCTACATCTCTCCTTCAGAGATGAGATCTTTTCTCAATGTTAACGTGGCAAGAGGAGTGGGTTACATTGAAAAATAATAAACTGTATCAAATACAACCTGAAATTTCGAACAGTTTTGAGACGTTTTAAGACTAGGATTGTTCAAGTGATTTTTACCAGATATCGTATTGGACACAAGAATAACCCATGTTTTTTTGCTTAAAGGTGAAGACCCCACCCAGTGTTTGTTCTGGACAATTCCTATTACTATTGTAAAGCACATACTACTGGACTCTCATGCTTTTAATGACTTTAGAAGGCTTTTTTATGAAATGAGCTCGCTTTTATAGAGTTATTCAGCAAAGTAAAGGACCAGGAAACATTTAACGATTTTTAACATTAATGCATGATAAAAAATTATATCTATTTTATGTATTTGATTGTTGTTTTTAATTGTATATTTATTAATTAAATGTTCTTGCCATGAAAATAGCTTTTGTTGCTGACATAGCATTAAATAAAAAAATTATCATCATCCTGCTTTTAATTTGATTCTGGTCAGCACCAGCAAATGAAAAAAGATAACTTTAAACTCTCGCTTCTGTGTGCTGGGCTAAACGTGCTCGTTGTCTGTGTGAATGTGATGAGAATGGGCCAAATTTTATCTCATGCCACTGTTCCCGCTTGTTTTAATGAACCACACAACAGAGTAATTGTACCAATGTTTATGTTAATCAAGTCAAACTAGCCAACTGTGAACAACACACTCTTAGCTCTTTCTTATTAGTAGCTTCAGTCGTTTCATATTTTATTAGAACACGAAAATTAAAAGACTTCTAGACAAGATTTTTATATACTCGGAGCACTTTGATGCATGTTCTTAAAAATTTATTTGTATGTTTATCAAAAATTGAGCTTACTATCTAATGTGTTTAATGTAAATCTTTGTCATTTTTATTGATTTATTTAGTATATTATCTTATTATGACAAGCACCAAAGAAGGTCCACACTCAATAATTTATTAAATAAATCGCAGGAGAAAAGAAATAGCAAACATTTCGATGGTGTGTCTTCGTCAGTGTACATCTAATTGTTTAATAATTTATTGAAATATGAAGTTGTTATTGAAGTTATGTTTAATTTTTTTTCATATTGATCTTGCCATGAAACGTCCATAAGTTGCTGATGTGGAAATAAACAAACTCAAACTCCCTCCACAGAGGCTGATTTATCCTTGCACACGCTGACAGAGAGTTCCTGTGGGTCTGTGGTTGTGTATCTGATCCCCGAGTCCTCCGTCCTTCTTCCAGAGGTAAGCTTCAGAGCTCAGACATATTTCTATTTACTCCAAACACATACTGAAACCACTACTGAAGCTCATTTACTTCCAGGATGTGAAAGTGTACGTTGGACAGAGGCGCACCGCTCTGCTGCGTTCCCCTCCTTTTAAAAGTTCTTGGAGTCTGAATGAAGTCATCTCCAGTCTAAACCCAAGAGTGGAGCAGATAGCGAGCACCATGTCTTTCAGTCATCAGGATATTACTGCAGCTCTGAGCGACCGAGTCCGAATGACCAAAGTGACCAAAGAGAGTATGGCAGACAGCATGAGGGCCATCAAATCTAGTCCAGGTGAGGATTTAGCTTGTTTTCTCAATAGCACATGCATTTAAAGGTCCTGTGAATTTAAATAAAAATTTTTACAACCACTTGAGTGAGTAAATGGTGAGGATATTGTAATTTTATGGCTGAACTGCCACTTTAAACTTGTTTTACCTACTTTTAGGTTATGAGATCACTTTCAGTCTACTGAACCCCGACCCGAAGTCACACAGTCTTCACTGGGATATCGAGGGTGCTCTTCATAGCTACATTCAGCCGTTATTGAACAAACTTGCTCCTATTGCCAACTTTTCTGTGGATTCTCAGGTAATTAAGAGCAAGACTGTAGATTTTGTGGGACCTACAAATGACATTAATTTAGATTACAAATGACTTCTCTTCTGATTGGCTGATATGCTGTTATGGAGCAGTAGAAATGTCAGTTTGCTGTAGTGTTTATAGCACTGTATATTTGCATGGCTGTTAAAGCTGCTTTGATTGTTTTTTTTAACCTACTTGAGACCAATGAAGAAACATGGAGTAATGCTAAAATGTAGAGCAGGGGTATATTTATCACATAACAGGCTATATTCATTCTGTCATGATTTAGGGTCAGATTTATTCACTTTTCTAATGTTAGTAGAGTTGCTTGTATTTGTTTAAATTCATTTCAGTGTGTGTGTGTAGTGCTCCGCATAATTGAGTACACCCCATTTTGAAAATGAATGTTTTTATCCATTTTTCAGTGAGTATGGGTACTAGATTTTGGTGCATTTAAACGAAACATATTTATTAAATGGGTATATTTATTAAAATAATATTTTAGTCACAGAACATCTTTAGAAATGGAAAGATAATACAATTAAATTCATGCGAAATATTGGATAAATAAATTAAAACTACAAAATTTCAACAAAATTGTATATAGTTTTTGTTTCTCTTGATTTTTGCTATTTTTGAAAATGTTTTTTCATATTTTTCTATAACATATAAATTGGGCTGTACTACTTTTTGAACTGTTATTATAAGTAATTTTGTTAGATGATATTATAGATAAAGCTTGTAAAGCTTCCCATAGAAAATATTAATTTAAATGAGAGATTTGTTAGGGGTGTATATGTATTATTTATATATTAACTAGTTTTTATATATTAATTATGAATTTTATTTTGCGCAAAGACTAGATTTATTATGAGTGAACAATTTTTTTGGTGTCCATTAGTGAATCTAAAAAATATATAATAATTAAAATAAAAATTATATATTAAACATAAATTATTTATTATAATAACTTTTCGCATTTAAATTATTTGTTAATTTAAATTAGTTTAACTTTTTATATTTAATCATAAAGTTGTTTTTAACAATGATAGACTAATGATAATTAACCTAGGGTGATATTTAAATACTAATAATGATATAAAATACTGTTCAAATAAATGTGGTTCTCTGAACTAGGTGGTAATCAAAGATTCCTGAAAGAAAAAAAAATGATTAGTTAGTAACATTGATAATAATCAAAGAATAAAAGTGACTTTAATTCAGTTGAATAAAGAATGAGTTATGAAAAATCATGTGAGATTATACTGACAGCTTATCTTTGAACTACAGGAATGAACTGTAGTTTAAAATGTTCAAATAGAAAATTATTTAAAATGATAGTGTTTTACAGAACAATTGTTTGATAAATCAAATAACTTTTATTTCATTTGTACTTTTTTTAGATTCTGTATTATGCAGTTCTAGGGGTGAATCCTCGTTTTGACAACAGTGTGTCGGCCTATACACTGAATGCAGACAGCCTGTCTCATGTCATCAATCCCGTCGAGGCCAGACTAGGTGAAATTTGATTTTTAATTTATATGAGCTGATTTGAGGAACTATTTCTATTCCTTTTTAAATTGACACACATTGTTATTGTCTTTCACACAGGATCAAACGCTGCTTCCTCAAACCCTGTCCTGAACTTCCTGCTGTATGTGCCAGATGCCCATCACTCTCCTCTGTTCATCAAAGACCACAGCAGAAGAGAGGTGCCCACCAATGCCTTTCACAGCCCGCGCTGGGGCGGCATCATGGTACTGTCCTAAGATTTACTTTTTTGGGGGTCTACATGATGTATTGAATAATATTTTCCACATTATGGCTTAGTGTGATTGGCAGATGAAGTAAATATCTGTGCTAGAAGCTTGCTATTATACCATTTGTATAAATAAATTAATGAATGAATGGGCTAAAATTCTGAAAAATTTAGTCACCTTAAAAATATATGGTTCTATATGACTTTTTGTTAAATTGGAGTTGTAAATATTATCATTAATGTATATTTATTATATATATATATATATATATATATATATATATATATATATATATATATATATATATATATATATATATATATATATATTCATTAATAAATACAATTAATCATAATATGTATATTATTTTAGAGATGTATTAAAGAGCCCCTATTGTGGGTTTTTGAAAATGACCTTCCATGTAGTGTGTAACACAGCTCTAAGTGAAGTGTAGTATCCAGCTAAGGCTTAAATCTGAAAGTGCAGTGTTCAACACTATTGCCCTGTATTTATCTCAATCTCTAGGTGTACAATGTGAATGATCTGTACGGCCCTGAATCTGAACGTCCTGTCAATATCGACATTAACATGGCTAAAGTGATGGGTGTTTTCTTGGCACAGTTACGGTTAGTTCTCGACCGTCTAACTTCACAAATACCTGCTTTGCCCAAATGAAAGTGTTTCACAACACTTTCATCATAATTATCTCCCAGATAAATTCCATGTGTAAGTGCACTTGGCAATAAAGTTCTTTCTCATTTGTTTATCATTTGGTGTTTTCAGGCTCATGTTGGGTGTCCATAAAACTCATCCTCCATCAGGCTTCGTGCTTCAGAGTCCCGGCAGCGCTGGACTGGCTGACTGGGAGCTGGACAGGCTGATGTGGAGCCGCAGCGTGGAGAACATCGCCACTGCCAGCACCACCATCACCTCTCTGGCTCAGCTGCTCGACCAGATTGGAAATATCGTCATTAATGATAACATCGCACTGCAGGTGGGAGCTCCACATCTTCACACTTCAGTACATGACGTATCGATACTGGAATATTCCAAACAACACAATATCACTTTTCCACAGTATTGTGGTACCTGCCATTTACTCACATGGTCATACCATACTCACATGGTCATTAAAAGGATTTATTATGGTGTTACTGCCACCACAGTCTAGATTGTCCTGCCAGTTTTAGTTTTTCAGTTTAAAGATTAAGCACAAAAAAAACACCATTCTGAGGAGTAAAAAGCCAATGTAAACTTAAGCACCATTCAGTTGCTGATGCAAATGATGACATCTCTTTTACATGTTCATGTACTTTAATGGATAAGCTATGTCAAAATGTGTCAGATAATGTCACTTTTTATCACTTTAATCACAATTGATTTGTTTAAATGTCAGTTTGTGAGCCTTGCAGCATTAGCTACCGTCATTGTTCATCTTCGGAACACAAATTAAATTAAATCTGAGAGCTCTCTGATCCTCCATAGATGACAATTGTCTCGACTCATTCAAAGTTCAGAAAGTTATCACAAGCATAGTCAAAACAGTTTATATGTCTTCTGTGGTTCAATTTAAAGCTGTAAGAATACTTTGTTGTTCTCCTCAGTGTCAATATAGGGTGTGTGTGTGTGTGTGTGTGTGTTCATGAGCACTGTTCACTAATGTATACCCCCGATATCTGCGTGCGTCTTCCTCTGTTTGAAACGAAGCACAGGCGCACTTGAGATGTACAGTTGAAGTCAGAATTATTAGCCCCCCTTTTAATAAATTTTTCTTTTTTAAATATTTCCCAAATGATGTTTAACAGAGCAAGGACATTTTCACAGTATGTCTGATAATATTTTTTTCTTCTGGAGAAAGTCTTATTTGTTTTATTTAGGCTTTTGTAATTTTAATTTTTGAATTTTAGTTTTTAATTTTTTATTAACCATTTTAAGGTCAAAATTATTATTTTTTCCGATAGTCTACAGAACAAACCATCGTTATACAATGACTTGCCTAATTACCCTAACCTGCTTAGTTAACCTAATTACCTAGTTAAGCTTTTAAATGTCACTTTAAGCTGTCTAGTAGGGTCTTGAAAAATATCTAGTAAAATATTATTTACTGTCATCATGGCAAAGATAAAATAAATCAGTTATTAGAAATGAGTTATTAAAACTATTATGTTTAGAAATGTGTTGAAAAAAATCTCTCTGCCAAACAGAAATTGGGGAAAAAAATAAACGGGGAGGCTAATAATTCAGGGGGGCTAATAATTCTGACTTCAACTGTATGTCAGCAGCAGGACACTCATAAAAAGCACATCGCTCTCATGAATGCGCACCCTATACTGACACTGAGGACCATTTTTTAAAGCCATTGCGGTATATGGAGTATGAGGAAGCTCTCAGATTTTGTCTAAAATATCTTAATTTGTGTTCAGAAAATGAACAAATGTCTTAGGTGTTTAAAATAATGTGAGGGTTGAACTAATCCTTTAAAGGTGAGCTACCTTTATGGTATCTAAAACCCAGGACAGGTGCAAACTAAACTAAAATGTAGCCGGCCATGCCAGCTAATCCAGCTTCATGGCACAGGTCCCAGTAGGAATAATCTATACATTGAGACTTGTTTAAGATTTTTAACTTTAGCAAATGAGCAGTGCAGCTTTCATTTAAATTCAATATTTGTGCATGTCTTAAGATTTCTCTGTGGTATGGTATTGATGTTTAAAGGAACACTCCACTGTTTTTTATAGAGTTTTACCATTCAGACGATCTCCAAGTCTGGTGGGGAGCACTTTCATCTTAGCTCAGCATAAATCATTGTTGGAGATTTTCAGGCGCTGCCTAAATCATTGGAGAAGTTTGTGAAAGACGACTCGGTACTGCTATCTTCAGGCACAGCATAATATCATTGTGCCTGCTGCAGCTTAGTGCACAATGTAAATATAGTAGAGTCTAAAAAGTTTAAATGGGAAAATTATTGAAAATCTTTGCTCATTTTTGAGTGAGATGCTAATGGTCTAATCCAATTCAATGGTCTATGCTAAGCTACGCTAAAAGTGCTCCACCAGACTCTGAGATAAGCTGAATGGATTCAAATATGGTGAAACTCGACTGATTAACTCTAGGTGAGTTATAAAATGAGCTTCTCTCTAAAACAAAAAGTTGTGTTCTTTAAAAGTAGAGTCTCCCCATAACAAAGTTAGTCATTCCAAGGTTTTTGACAACACTTCATCACATAATGAAGTCAATTTTGGTTCTCATTGGGTCTTAAACAGGAGGATGTCAGATGTCTAATTATTTCTATTGTTTCTGACGCAGGTTTCCAGTGCAGTGACATCTCTCCAGTCTGCTGTGGCTGAATTGGATGCAGGGAATTTGGCTTTTGCGCTCCAGTACAGCAGGGAAGCTATTCTGGCATCAGAGAGGGCTTTTTTCGACCCTTCACTCTTGCATCTGCTTTACTTTCCAGATGATCAGAAGTTTGCCATCTACATTCCTCTCTTCCTCCCCATGTGTGTGCCTATTGTGCTTTCCTTGCTTAAAATAGTGAGTGAAGTTAAGAAAAGGCGAGCAGAAAAACAAGCTAAAAGTGACTGAGAAGCCATGGCTTGTTTGTTTGCTAACACACTGATTCATTAAAAGAAGATGTGTGTGGGATGTACCTTTTAATTTAATTTATTAAACCAAGTGTTCAACTGACAGCAACTGAAAAAGAACTTGTGCAATAGCTGGTATCAGATTAATGACATTGCGGTTTAAATGTACACTGGCAGCTGTACTGAACAGTGAATTGTTGAAATGGTTGATTCTGTCTGGGAGGAATTTGCTGTTGGTTTTTGTTGATGCGCACATTAAGTGTTTGCACTCTGTGTCTTGCTTTAACACTGTAATCCTGGGTCATGATCTCAGTTTCATTAGAGTTTACGAGGTTTTTTTATAACATGGTTGAGTGGCATTCTCGACAACAAAAATCAATTATATTTGCTTGTAAGGTTATTTTTAATGACATTACAAGAATTCCTCAGAAATGATGGGTTTATGGGTGTATTCATGTTTTATTTGACCTTTGTTCTCTGAATAAATAGATAACAAATTTTTACATTTGTGTTACATTTAATTTAGTGATCACATTTTTAAATTAAAATGTAATTAAAATAATAATCAAATATTTAATTAACATAATTATTTGTATAAATAAAACAATAGATTAAAAATAATCAAATAATTTTCAAGTTTTCCTACACTTTTATCAATTTGTCCAGATAAGTAAAAATTTTATAGTTTTAATCTACTTGATTTATTCATTTTCTTTTCAGCTAAGACTCTTTGTTAATCAGGGGTCGCCACAGTGGAATGAACCACCAACTTATCCAGCATATGTTTTACGCAGTGGATGCCCTTCCAGCCGCAACCCAACACTGGGAAACACCCATACACACTCTTTCACACACATCTACTACAGCCAATTTAGCTTATTTGGTGTACCTATAGCACATGTCTTGGGACCGTGGGGGAAACTGGAGCACCCAGAGGAAACCCACGCGAACACGGGGAGAACATGCAAACTCCACACAGAAATGCCAACTGGCCAAGCTGGGGCTCGAACCAGCGACCTTCTTGCTGTGAGACGATCACTGTGCCACCATGACGCCTATTACTTGATTGTCTTGGATTGTTTAATCTAAAACTGAAAAACTTAATAGAAACTAAATATTGTCTGATTTTTTTGACCCACTCATAACATGATTTCATCAGGGTATAAAAATTGAGTCTGTATACAAAACAACACTGAGATTACTATTATATTTTAGTATGGGGGTGCCGTGCATGCATAATGACGACAATAAATATTTGGTGTCCATGGCATTTAATATATTTAAAAACCTCTGAGCTGATTATTAAAGGCAAACTTTTACTAGTTAAAGTATTTCTCTATTTATTTTTAACATTTGCATTAAATGGTGCCAGAATATCCCCATGATGCCTAAAATAAAGCTGTATCTTACTAGATCTTGAATACTACACTGATACATTTGTAAAATTAACTTCCAAATGTAAATTTCTCTTTGAACGGTGTTTCAAAATATGACTTTATTTCTTCTGTGAGACACAAAACTGTGACATTGGACTCTAATGATTCTATTCAGGTTTAAAGCAACATAGAGATTGTTCACACACACACAATGGAACTTAGATCATCATTTACTCATCCTTTGCTTGTTCCAAAGCTGTTTTACTTTCTTTCTAATGTTGAACATTACATATATTTTGAAGAAACTTTGAATTACCATTGAATTACCTAACCCCATTGAATTACACGCTATTTGTTTTTTCATACTATAAGTTTACAGGATTTCAGATTTCTTCAGAATATCTCGTTTGTGTTCAACAAAAGAAACTAATAAAGATTTGGAACCACTTGAGGGTTTGTACATGTTCGTTTCTGAGTGAACTATCTCTTTAGAGTTTGTGTGCTGTTGTATTAAGCTTCAAATGGCGTTACTTGCAACATAGCTAGAGCCTTACATGAGGTTTAATGCTGATATGCAGACTATGATATATCATTAAAAATGCTGATCGAGAAGAAATGCAAGGCAAAGCAGCCGCAGCACCGCCCAGCGCGTGTCCTTCCGCTCGGCGTCTTCTCTCCGTCTGCGCATGCACGAGCGTGTGCTGATGACCGATGAGGGAGAAAGAGACGGCGCCATATTGAAAGAGATCTTACTGTTTTTCTGTGTAAAGATACCATATTTCAACGTAGTCAGTAGCTGTATTTGGTGAACGTGTATAGGTTAAACAGAGCCAACCTTAAATATCGCCTGAGGGAGCAATATAAATTCTCCACGTCGTTAGCGTAAGCCCTGGTTAAATATGTCTGGCGGTGTAATTCGAGGGCCTGCAGGGAACAACGACTGTCGGATTTACGTGGGTAATTTACCCCCTGATATCCGCACCAAAGACGTCGAGGATGTGTTTTATAAGTACGGGGCCATTCGGGACATCGACCTTAAAAACAGAAGAGGAGGTCCGCCGTTTGCTTTTGTGGAGTTCGAGGACCCGAGGTAAACACAAAGTCTCAAACTCGGACTGTTCCTGTGTTTATCAGTTTGAGTTTGATATACATAAACAACAGATAATGTTATGTATTTATTTGCATTATGTTGCTTTATACCCATTCGCTAGCCTTATAAATAAATTCATTAATGTTTACTTATTTATAAATCACGCGAAATTGTCAGTATCGTTAACTTGGGTCTTTATGACAAGAAGTAACGTTACGTTAAAATCATTAAAGTAACGTAACGTTAACCATGCTTGATCAGAATTTATAATGCAGACGTGTGCAATTAATCGAACCTTTTAACCAAGTTCATCTTTTTTTTTTGTCTGTGTGAAATAGTCAGTGTAAAATTCCTTTTTTTTTTTTTTGCAATAGTTTAAGAATCAGATTTGCTTGATAAAAACTTGTCCATAGACAGAAAGTCAGCGTAATTCTTGGGAAAGTAAGAATTTATGAACATTTGAAAAAGAAGTAACTTTAGAAATGGAAATTCAGAAGAAAGAGTTATTAGAGCAATTCCAGCATTATGGATGTGACATTTGCAGTAAAAACTCAAAACATAAATTCACAGAGAAAGTGTATGTTAACTTTACACTGAAACAACAGTTTATATTTTCCAAAACGACTAACCAGAGGGTTATGGGATCTGAAAAATATCAATCTGTAATTTTTTAATATATATTTTAAATGAGGAAAATAAACGTGTTATGGATGTGACAAAAAAGTCTATGAGTTTACAGTATACAGCATGCTTTGTAGAAATTCAGTGAAATAAATTTCACAACCCAAAAGAAAGAATTCTAATAAATACAAAAAGAGTCGGCCCACTATAAAAAAAAAATTATTGATTTTATTTTATTTGATATTTTTGCATTTATAAGGGGAAAAGCTTCGTTATGAATGTGACACTTTTCTGTTGTGGATGTGACAAATGTAAAATTGCCGCTTGTTTGACATTGGTAAATCAAATGTAATAGTTTGAAAACATTGAATGGGACATTTCTGAGTATTTTTAAAATACTGTAGATTACTTGCTTACACAAAAAATAGATTTTTTTTTCATGGCTAGGTTGACATTTGCATGGAATTGCTTACTGATATTAACACAAAATTATGATGATAAGAATTAAAATGGTAAGAGCTAAGAATCCCAAATACACAGTAATGAATTGATTGTTAACTTATAGTCGTGAAGGCACAAGAACATTAGGTTTGATAGCTTTTGGAATGAAATTGTAAAATTGCAAGGGGGAAAAAGTTTTGAATAAATAGAAATGAAAGAACAAAACTCATAAGTAGTCACTGAATTCTGTGAAAAATTAATTGTGAATCATATAAACTGATTTGGGGGGGGGGGGGGGGGGGGGGGGGGGGGGGGGGGGGGGGGGGGGGGGGGGGGGGGGGGGGGGGGGGGGGGTCATTTTCAATTTCTAAATCATTCTCTGAATTTAGAGTCTTCTTTTATACAGACTCTAAATTCAGAGAATGATTTAGAAATTGAAAATGATTCTCGCATTTACAATTCACCCCCCCCCCAAATCTGTTTATATGATTCACAATTCATTTTAAAATTCTCAGTCTTAAATGTATAGGCTTTCAGTCTTGACTCTATTTGCTTTAATCTATAGACTTTTACCATAGACTGTAAAATATATGGACATAGCATCCGTGACGTCACCCATAGGTTTCTGAAGAGCGCAAATGAAGCTAAAAGTAGGCGCGGCCAACCGTCGCCATTTTGTTCGCGCGTCATCGCACCCACAGCGGGATACCAAACAAGGGCAAAAAGGCGGAGAGTGAGCGGAGCTACAGACACGTGCTGGCATTTTGCTTGGACCTGGTTTAGACAGAGCTTACTTTGGGAGAAACGCTTAATACTTTATTACCTGCGACTCGTTTGTGTTCTGACCACATGTGCTTGGCTGTACACTATATCAATAAAGTGTTTAGACTTTTAAAAACACTGCTGTAATACAGTGAGCCACTAAGCATTATTCTTATGACATTTTTCAACAGGAGGAAAACCCGAAATACGTCCAAACACTTCAATTATAGTCTGTGTTAGTAAATCCAAAACTATTGATGAAATCCAGGCATAACACTGTATGACAACGCTTCAGATGACTGTTTTATAGCCTACATCTAATAAATCTGTCAGATTCTAGAGGGCATTACAACTCTAAAGAACATTATAAATAATAAATGATCTTAAATAAAACACACACATTTATAGAGATGGTATATAAGTATATAACTTTACTCGCCAGGGAAACGGAGGCCACGTGAATGGTTTGTGAGCACAATTAAGTGCACACAGCATACCATATCATCTGATAATTGTAGGAAATAATCCCAAAAGGCAATTGACTGTGTAAAGAAACATTAACCAACACAAAAATGCGATGTATATGCCGAGTTTATCGGCTAATAAGCCGTAATCAGCTGAGGTGACGAGACAGCGAGCAGCGAGACCCAGCTGTCACTCAAGTTGCCACGCCCTTAATTATGCAGACTTAATATAACTTAATAAAACGAAACGGATGAGTTATAAAAAAAATTCACCCCCCTCACAGTTGTCATGACGGTTAATCATGGCTATATGCACCAAAGCCATCATTTGTACCAGGCTGTAAGCATGTTTTTATCAGCTGTAAAAATGGCCAATTTCCCATTGCAGTCAGAAATGACCTGGACTTCCTGGAGCCAGCCCCCCTTGGCGAGTCGATGAATTGCAGTTTTAGTTACTTCCGTATTGGCTTCCCGAGGGAGAGCGGGAGGTTGCCCCTTGACTTTTACTAATGTCTTTCTTTGTTACATCTTGCCACACTGTGATATATAAGGGCAGATGCAATTTAGTGGTTTATAAAATAGTTTCCTTGATTTCTCACATTTGTGAATTGACCAATTTTATCATTTCCTGGTTCATATACAGCCAAGTTACATCTAAAAGAATATTAAGTTTCATTTTAATAGCAATTTGGCCTGTTTCTGACATGTTCGTATCATAGCAAAAAGCATTTCTGCATGCTCTCGTGTGAACCATAATGAATATTAAATCCATATTCGATCCACTGATTGTTTTTTGTGTCCGCAGAGATGCAGAGGATGCTGTATATGGGCGAGATGGCTATGACTATGATGGCTATCGTCTTCGAGTGGAGTTCCCAAGGAGTGGAAGGGGAGGTGGAAGAGGTGGAGGTGGAGGTGGTGGAGTTGGAGCTCCCAGAGGCAGATACGGACCTCCATCCAGGCGTTCGGAGTACAGGGTCATAGTGTCAGGTGAGCGAAGCTCCAGTTTCTCACATCACTGAGTATGTTTAAAAGCACACCAACAATCCAACTTTATTTAAGCCAATTCACCTTATTCTCCGCGTACGAGCGGGCACGGCCATTTGAATCATTTTGGCACAAGACTTCCGGTCTCATTCACTTCTATTCATTTTTAGCCGTTAAAAACAGCTCGTTTTGCTGCTTGACGTTGTAAACTGATATTTTCTTATTATATTATTATATTTTGTCTGTATTGTCACGCAAATACTTGTTTTTTAGAGTAAGTATTTAACCGTTTTCTGCCATTTATTATTCCTAGTCATTTCTCCCATTGGCAGCTGAATCGGAAGTTCTAAAACAATTGCAAATTTGATTAATTTAATCCCATCATGGTCATAATCGAACCAAACAAATCAGATTTAGACATGTGGAGTATGCCGATTTTAGTCACAATGTTGAAGTACAGTACAGACATATAAACACCTTAATCAAACTATTCCCGTCATGTAGGATTTTTGCTGCATTTTGTGCCAGAATAGTCTATACCAGGGATCACCAAACTTGTTCCTAGAGGTCCGTTGTCCTGCAAATTTTAGCTCCAACCCTAATCAAACACACCTGATCAAGCTAATCAAGGTCTTACTTGGGATACTTGAAACACCCAGACAGGTGTCTTGAGGCAAATTAGAGCTAAACCCTGCAGGGCACAGACCTCCAGCAATGAGATTGGTGACCCCTGGTCTATACACACGTTTTTTTGACACTATTCTCTGTATCTACTGAGTCAGTGAAGGACCACAGACACACTGCAAAATGCAGAGGTTTTTTTTTTTAATTTGGTGTGCGTTATCAAATCGTGGTGACGCAATGATGTTTATCGAAATGTATCATAACATGTAAAACGGGATCATGAAAGGAACATTCAAAAAGCAACTCATGTTAACAACTTAATCATATTATTGTCTCATTCAGGCAAATAATTTGATTAATGATATCCATGTAAACGTAGTTACTGTCTTGTGTTTTTCACACTCTGTTTAATTATTAGGTCTGAACAAGTGTTTAAGTGTTTTACTGGTTTACCACATATGTAAATAGTAGCACATTCATGATTGCATTCATATCAAAAACAAATAGTACCAAACCGTTTTTAAGCAAACTTGGCTGTGCTTCATGTGTGCATTCCTGAGTTTGTAAAATCTGTCAATTTTCAACCAATATATTGTCAAAACTGATATTTGACGTTTTAAACAATTATTGTTGCAATTAGCAGTCAAGTTGTTTTGTTTTACTGAAAAGTGTTTTATTTTGAGTGTTTGGCAAATTACTGATTGAACTTTTGGTTCCATTGTTTTGTTTTTACACTTTCTTATTTGTGAAAAATAATGGTAGTTGTATAGAACCAATAACTTCCTCATTGAAGTAAAAAATTTTAATCAAATTCAATTGTCTTTTATTCATTGTTGTTTGTATTTTATTAAAAATGTTTGACTTTTTTTTAATATGTTTGAGTTAAATCAAACTCCATTTTCCATTTTTTACAAGCAAAGCTGATGATCGTTTTTGTTTAACATGTTTTTATTTTAATAATTTATGGTAGATACGAGTTGGAATGAAAATATGAGTACATTAGGGGTGAGAAACTACATTGGTCTCAGTTCAGTTCGGTTACCATTATGTCTTCGATTTAGTTTGATTCGTTATCATGGTGGGTAACGATGTATTACATTTACAATTTGTAATTTAGAGTAAATACACAAAAGTGAGTACTAAAAGTCAACTCGACAGATCTCATAGTTGCTACTGATGTGTCCTGCGACGAGAATAGAGGCCAAACATTGACACATATATACGGACACAGGTGTCACACTTAAACTGGAAAAACATAGTTCAGTTGTCTACTGCTGCCATAATCCGTTTTGGACTGAATGAATGTAAAGCAGAATGGCACCGTAATCGCCATGAGGTCTTCTCTGTGACCATCTTTTCAAGGCAGTGGGAATTGCTCTGGAGTTGCCTATGCATTTGTTAAGTGTGATGTCTCGCAAAACGGCTTCCGGGTCTGAGCACTCTATCAAACTGTATGGGGAGACTCATCAAATGGTAATAATTTTTACAAAGCGATGTAATACCTTAGAAAATTTTGATCGCAATATTTATATCCATGCCTAATATCCGCCAGATTGTGATAAATTTTTTATAAATTGGTACAATTTTGTTGTCTGTGATGCAGCAAGTCTAGAGACTGTTGTGTATAAACGAACATTTTGTCAATTCAAGTGAGTAGCATCTTGGATCCGGAAACAGTATACCATACGTCACGACTTAACAAGCGGATAGATAGCCTGTATTAGACAAATGAAGCATTTGAAAGCCACATCTATCATCTAATTTGAGAAAGGAAAGAAAACGTTACCTCACAGAGATATGCCACCAGGTCAAATAGTCCACAGTGAGAGAGAAGCAGAGATGGAGCTTTACAATATATGCTTACATTTCCTCCCTAGTAATGAAATGGGGGGTCTTGGGTTCTACTATACTTCAATTTCAGTTAAAGACTGTCGCTTCTCTTACCATAGTTTGCCACTGTGACACAAATGACTATAAATGCAAGTTATAACCGGTTATGATCTATTACTAAACCGAAAGGTATGTGACAATAAATATTTACATCCCTAGAGTACATGAACAAGATAGTTTTCCTTTGCTATGAACTGTGTAGACAATCACTGTTTTTTTGTGTAAATAGACCATAAATTAAATTGCAGAATCTATAGGTATCTATCTTCTTTGCTATCAACAATATGTTCAATTTCAGTTTTATATTGGCGCTCCATATATAGACCGACACAGGCTTATGGCAGATTCAAAATATTTTATTTGCTAACTTGCATCAGTCTTGTGACCTCATTACTATGCTTTATGCTTGCTTGTTTTATTTCAGTCACATTTCATATGAGCTATTGAGAAATGACCACCTTTAAACATAAAATATTTACGTTCCTGTGTGAGATTGGGTGGTTTAAGACATGCTTTCTAAGATATTGTCATTGACTAAAAAAAGGTAAAATTTGTTTACCTGAATGGCATTCAGGTCATCCAAACAAACCAGACTCTGCAGTCAGATGTTTCACTTATTCACCAAAGTTCAATTTCATAGTTGAAGGCAAGTTAGCTGTGCAGTCATTCTTATGATGTTCATTGTTCATTCATATGATGTTTTTTTTTATGCTTTTTTTCTTTTCTTTTTTCCAGGACTTCCTCCTAGTGGCAGCTGGCAGGACCTTAAGGATCACATGCGTGAAGCAGGTGATGTATGTTATGCTGACGTTTTCCGAGATGGCACCGGCGTTGTGGAGTTTGTGCGCAAAGAAGACATGACCTACGCCGTTCGAAAGCTGGATAACACTAAATTCCGGTCACACGAGGTAGGTGTGAGTTTGTAAACATAGACCGCCATTGGAAAGGACAGGACAGGGCATAGCTTAAGGATTTGGGGATATCAAGGTAAGCTTGATTTCAAAGACCCATTGATGGAGCCACATGGACTAGGAGGATCCATGGAATAGGTCTTTTGAATGTAAGTGATTTTATCAGTGGGCCACATACTAAAGGACTGTAACTTTGTGTGGCACTAAACCTAAAAGCGCCTAAATCTGTTTTAGATTCACCAAGTGAGCCATGATTTAGGAGTAACCCAAGATGTTGTAGTTCTTCGTTAGAAAGTGTCCTGTTATGTGTTTCTCAGGGGGAGACTGCGTACATTCGTGTAAAGGTGGATGGGCCGCGCAGCCCCAGTTACGGGCGCTCGCGCTCTCGCAGCCGCAGCAGGAGCCGGAGCAACAGCCGGAGCCGCAGCTACTCTCCACGCCGCAGCAGAGGATCTCCACGATACTCGCCCCGCCACAGCCGTTCCCGCTCCCGCACCTAAACATCCACATCCCAGCTGTCAGCTGGCCACAATCATACACACCCTGTGTCGCCCTCTATTGGACCCACTGTTGTACTTCATTGCTCTCTTGACTCGTTCTGTCTCTTTCCCTAGTTTGCTTTCTCTCATCTTTGGTTTGTTGGGTTTTTATGATTTAACTGTCATTTTGCCAATGACAGCTACACGTGGTGTAAGTGGATGTTCCCCTTTCTCTCTTCTTTTCCCGTCAGTTTTTTTTTTTTTTTTTGTCGTCGTCTCCTAAACCATGACCCTGTTGTGTCTTTGTCTTGCATCCTCATTTTAATTGGATCTTCATACTCATCCCTTACTATATTTGACACAAGGGACTTGTTGAAATGCTTTAAATAGTTGTATGTTTGACAGATTAATTTGCTACTGTTTTTTTTTTTGTTAACAATGCTTCATTATTTGGGATGGGGTCATTTTTTGTTGGAAAACTGTTCTACTTTTACCTTTTCATGTCTTTCTATAGACAACAGAAGAGCAGGATTAAAGAAAGCTTTGGAATAAAGGATTTTGAAGCACAGTTCATTCATATTAGGATATGTGGAGGAGGAGGAGGAGCAGGCATTTCATTTAAGGAGGCAATGGTATGACGGCAAGCAGCTTTAGTCACATTCAAAAAGGCAGTTGATGTTTTTCTACAGACTTCCAGTACTCTGGATTTTCTTAGTTCAGTAACACATTAGTTTTGCTTTGCCATTCTTCCTCCCTTCACAACACTCCCCTTCCTCATTTAATTTACCTTTTTCTCACTGGTCATTGCTGCTAAGCATGCATGTGTACTGTCTCGATGTTGCAATGCTTGTGCATACATTTAAGACAGCGTTTTGTTCTTTGTTTTTTCTTTTGGGTGTTTGAAATCCAAAAACATTTTTGCCTGTTGTCCAAAATGTGCTGGGATCTGGCTACTATTGATCTTCCATGTAGATTTATCATTAGACAGCTGCAGTTGTTCCCATGTAAATTGTGTATTTGTCAAGAGAAAGTGTCTGTTTTTTTCCTATCCTAGTTTTCCAGTGAAATAAGCACAATTTAATGTGTTTAGGCGGTGCTCTAAATTTCTTCCGGAGCATATCATCATAGTCTGGTATCCTTTTTGTCGTTTACACAGAAAGTAAAAAAAGAAAGACAAATACCGCTCCTATTATCAATTTATGACAACTTTCAATAATAGACGCTCTTCATTTAGTTGTGATTCTAACTTGTTACCTCCCTCTTTTTGGTTTTGCCGGTATTCAAAGGTTTGGAGGAGGGGCTCACTGTGTCCCGATCCTTGGAGCCGGATCATTGGATCAGTTCAGGATCAGGAGCAGGATTAGGATTAGGATAAGGATGGATACATACATACATGGAGCGGGATCAATTTACCGGGAACGGGAACCATAGGAGAGGATCCCAACCCCAGCCCCGCATCCCCCCACCAAACCGCATTTAAAGGATACCTGACGTCGTAATTGGCTTCTCTAGAACCAAATTAAATTTTTTTCTTTTTCCGTGGAGCTCCCATGATGTGCGCAGAAGGGATCCAGGCGCCTCTTTTGTTTTTGTGAGATGAGTTTTTTCAGTAAAAAAAAAGGAGCAGTGCAAGGAACCAGAAGGCTGGATCAGTTGCTTTGGATGGAATCCGCATGAGGAGCGTGGTAAATAGAAGGGTTCTAAATTCGTGGGAGGGTGGGAAAATAGGCACATGTTGAGGGGGGTGTTGTAGTTTATTTAGGATTTACAAAAAAAAAAAAATTCCTTTCAAGTAAAATTTGTTGGCATTTGCTGTGTTGGCGGTGGTGTTTCTTTCCCTCACAATTGGCTACTTTATATTTCTAGATTGTAGTGTATTATTTTTCTCTTTCGCTCTTCTTTAAATAAAGATTGAATGTTCAATAAATGTTTCCCTTGCTTATTTTTTTATCTTTAGAAATAAGTATTAAAATTGCACAATAAATACACATATTGATAAAAAAAATTTTGATGCCCACATTAAACAGGACTGCAGCCATGCAGGGGGTTTGAGTGGTTTGAAAGGTCCAGAATTTGTCCTGTTTGACTGCTATTCTATAATACATTGTGAAAATAACCAATCGAAAAAGGCTTTAAGACCAAGTGGAATCCCGTGTTGGCTTTTGCTACAGAATTTTGGACACAAAATTTAGCACTGCATGACTTCTCGTTCTGAAGTCACACCACACCAAATTCGGCATCTGAAATTCTGACTGAAGAATATTAAATGTGCTGGTCAGTTTGTTATTTGCCTAATAAATGAGGCTACAGTTTTTAATTTAAAACTTTTTTTCAGAGTCCTGTTTTTTCCTAATGATATATGATGTAATTCATTTGTAATTTAAAAATAAGTACTGTTTTTATATTTCTTTATTCTAAATTTTTAGGAAATGTTTTTGATACATCAAAAGGTGTGGTTATGATGACCATCCGATAAGCTAATTCAGCTAAAAATGTCACTAAAATGCAGTATTTGATGCAAGTGATGCAAGTATCTACTTTATGATTTCACAATTTCACTTCTCAATAATTCTCAATAAGCTCCAATAAGTTCCATTCTCAATAAGCTGTAACAGATGTGGTTATGTAAGAAATTAACTGCATATTTATTCTGATCTAAGATGACACTTACTATATTTTAATGATTAAGAACATCTTGCTAACAAAAGGTTATGTAATGGTTTGTAGGATAGTGTCAAACTAAAGATTTAAAATGAAGATCGCTTGGTTTTTTACAGTCTGAACAATGGTCCTTGAAATTCCTCTGAATATACATGACTATTTATCCTCATTTTAAATCTTTATAGTTTTACACTATCCTACAAACCATAACGTTTTGACATTTTGATATGTTCTTAATCGTTAAAAATATAATAAAATGGTAATCTCAGGTCATAATACATGTCGTTTATTTTATTTTTTTTACATAACTACATTTGTTACAGCTTAATGAGAAAGGAACATTAATTGAACACTACTAAGGGTGTACCTAATAAAGTGGCCGGTGAGTGGGTGTTTAAATGTACATAAAAATCCGTTATGTTCTAGTGTACATTGACCTGTAGTGTAAAAATTTTCAATTTCAATAAGTAGCTTTCCTTTGTCTTTATAGATTAGTTTGTAAGAATATACCTAGCATAAATGGTGAAGCTGCTGTTGGTTAAATCTAGTAAGGAAAATGTATTTAACATTTGCACGTAATAACATCTAAAATGTGGGCAGTCAGAAGTAATTTGCCATATAAAACGAAATTCAATTACATGCAACTAATTGGCTGTAGTGTCAAACTATGCACGAAGAAGTAATAAAACTGGCCAATTCATAAATGTGAGCCATCAACACAAGGGAAACCATTTCATAAACCACTACATCGCATCCAACCTTATATATCGCAGTGTGGTAAACAAATGGAGTAATAATAAACCTCGCAGGAATCGATACCTTTGCCCTCAGGATGTGGGACTGTGAATCCAGACGGGCCCAGGTGCATTCTGGGCCGAAATAAAATGCGGGCAGTGTTAAGCTAGTGGAAAACGCTCGTAACACGCGGGGAGAGGCTCGGCGGCAGCCAATCAAAAGGCCGGTGCAGTGCGGTGGGCGGGGTTTTCTCAGGTTTTGTGACGCGAAGTTGGCTGTGAGTTACGAGCGCCGCCGCATGGGTTGAGTTACGGCTCAAATAGTGGCTAGTGAAGTCAAGCGTGAACAGCGGCTCTCAAAGCCTTGACTAAACAGTATTCCAGTGTTAAAAGCATCAAAAGAGGGTGAGCACTGTGGTTTTTACTTACTATGCATGACCATATCGCTCGAGAAAAAGGTAATGCATTTGAATATGTACATGCATGTGCGGAAGTTTACTAATGAGTACTGTATTCAAATGAAGCATCGTGGACGCAGCTCTAGCGGCTACCTGTACTTTGCAGCAATTCTGCTTCCCCTGTAAACCATTATTGTTAGGTTCGGATTTTTTTGAGAATCTTTTTCATAATGAATAATTAGGGCGGTGGCGTGCGATGAAAGTTAGAAGTGCTCGGCGTCTGAAGGAAAATGTTACGTAATTCTGCCAATGATGAGCGAGCTTTGAGAGCAGATGCTGAGTGAGGACATCGTCATCATCACCAACGTATGGCTCTGATGGACTGATCTGAATCAAGCTGAAGTCTTTTTAATTTTGACATGGCTGTACTTGGGTGAAAGTTACTTAATTTTGCTTTTGTAAAATTAGCCACAGCTCTCAACAAATGGTTCTCTCGGCCTTCTGTGATTCCCTCTCCATGACCTTATCAAAGGCAGACACCTGTGCTGTGTGAATTATTAATTGCACTTTGCAGCATAATTTACTGTTTCATTCTGCCCAATGAAACTTAATGCACCTTTATACCTATGTAACACTTTGAGACCTTTTAGTTATTTTATATATCAATTTAAAAGCACAGTATAGACGTTTTTACCATAACAATATTCACAAAAACACTAGAATAGTGTTAAATGTTTACTTGCATTATCAAATATGTTTTTGAGTGTTCAAATCTTGGGAAATAAACTTGATTAGAGACATTATGATGTCACACACCCTACAGTTTGTTTTTTTTCATTGATTTTATCGAAAACGGAAAGACCAAAGATACTTTAATATGTGTAATATTAGGCTGCCCAGAGCAGCATTAAATCAGAACCCTAGAATGAATATAGTATGACATCTTCTTAATGCTGGTTCTTCACCACATGATCATGACCAGAAGCCGTTGACTGCGACATAATAAAAGATCCTTTACGTTTTTATAGTTTGTTCTGCGTTGCGCTCGTCTCTCATCAGCAATTGCTTCAGCATCCTCCATCACACCAAACACCATTTTCAGCTCTGTCAACGGGAGGCTCACCATGCTGCTTTTTTGTTTACTTTAGAATACAACAGTGTGCTGCACTTTTTATGTTGCTAGGCAACCGGATTTGGTGCTGGAGCACATGACATCAGGTGTTTTTTCAACTGCAGGCACACGGAGCGTTCCATCAAAAATGCAAGGTGCCTGGTGTGCATAAACAGAGTGGAAAACGCTTGCTGCCAAAAAAAACATTTATAAAAGGTGCCTCTCACCAACAAAAACCACATTAGGTGTGGTCCAGGCCTGTCAGAAGTCTTGGTGTTGGAGCACATGATGTTGGGCACTTTTTCACTGTTTTTTTTTTTTTTTTTTTAACTGTAGGCGCACTGAGCGTGTTGTCAAAAACCAGAGTCAGGCGAGTGGTTAAAACATGACGCACATGAGGTGCATAAACGAGATGCAAAACAATGCCTACAAGATTAGTTGAATGCCATTTTAAAAAAGTACCTCTCACTTAAAAGAAACTTTTTCTCTGTTATTGAGGCCATACACTGCTTCATTTAGCTCGTTCATGAACATGATTTCAGCATGAGTACCGTTAGGATGTATTGAAGACAACATCTCTCATAATTCCACTTTCTGTCACCGCATCATTAATCAAAATTACTGTCCCTTCAAACAATCTAATAATAAAGTTTGGCCAATATTTTTGCAGATTTTTTTTTTGCTTTTGCTTCGGTTATCATGTAAGCTTAAAACAGGGAAAAGAACATTCAGAATTAACAAAATTGGCTTGTCAGTAATATTGATGGTCATTAAATATATATTACTTTAAAGAATGTATTTTAGTTAATATATTTGTCAAAAAACAATTCAGTAATTGTACCTATTTTGTAATTGAACACTCTAACAAATAGCCCCACCCCAAACTTACAGTATTAGTTGAGTTGATTTTGGGAAATGAATTTTGAAATTCTACTACACATTTACTCACTTATTTGTAAAACTATTCAGTGTGTACCAAATTGTGATTTAAATGAGTATTAAGGGTTATACAAATGGTGTACTATTTCTGGTAGAAATTGAAAGTATTGATCTGTGCACACATTAATGGCTAATATTGCGCATGGCACACTGTATGCTCGATTAGAACTACAAACATGGTGTTAAACCAGACCAATGGGTAATTGGAGAGGCTTGGGTATAGGGGTTTAAATTGTGAATAATACCTAACCCTCTGAAAAATAGTTATCTGTGCTTAATTTCATCTCCAACATTATTTTTAACATTGAAGCTGTTGGTCATCATCTCTTGAATAATATTTATGTAAACTCGTGAGATTTCTCTACATAAAACACCTGCGAATGGGAGATTAACATGCTACTTCATCTCTGATATGGTAGGAAATGAATTTATAAAAGAAGTGTGGAGGATGTGATAAGATGATTGACAGGGCAATGTAACTAAGCAACAGAACATTCAGTTAATGACTGAGTATTTTTAATGCTTGCTCTTCTTTCATACTCAAGTATGTACTACTTAGTATAGGAATGAGATGCTGTAATAAAATGTAAATGTTTCAATTCACTTTAGTTTGCTATGCAGTAGTTAGCTCTTTTCTGTGATTGGGTTAGGTCTATTAAATTACCAATATGGGTAAATTACCAGAAATAATGAATGACAGTAAATTTAAAATGTAAGTAATATAAGAAATTGCCAGTTATAAAATAATTTAAAATATAAAAGTAAATAAATAAATAATAAAATAAAAAAAGATGGAAACCAACAGAAGTGAATGAGATCAGAAGTTTATGTATTTAGGCATGACCCCTGTGTGCCATTGGTCCGTCAAACAAATAGTCCCATTTCCCACCTTTTGTGATTGGTTAAGCTATTTTAGTGAGTGCCACATTGTTAGAACCAGTCAGAAAGTTACCCCACAAAAACAAATGCTTTTTGACCACCCCAGGAAGTGGTTGAACGTGGACAAACACCCTATTCAAACCTGTACTTGGCGTTGTACTCAGATTGGAAAAAATGCATCTAAATACCAGGGCCCCTTTTGCATATGCGTTAAGCCTAGGTTTAGTTTAATTTCAGTAAATATAGCTGGATAAAGGTCCTATTCCTGTGCTTTCTCATACTTTCTGCTCACTGAATGGATTTCATCAGGTCTTTCCCTCTCCTGGGCCCAACACTGAGTGCCTGAGAGTCTTTTGCATAGGAATATGATTGAGGTGGCCTCCTTTTTGTTAAATCATGACTGCACGTTTCCTTTTTAGTAGATGCACTAGTTTCTTAATAAGCTGATTGGAAAGGTAGATGACTCTGTAAACTTACACAGGTCCCAGAGCAGACCGCTTACAGCCATATTTGCCATTAAAAGATGTGACAAGCAATTACAGTGACTTGGGAAGGGATTTATTTTGTTTGTAAATGAAGGCTGTGTGGGAATATTCACATTTAAAAAAAAAAAAACAATTTTTCAGCTAAATATAAGGGACAGGGCTTTTGAAGTATGTATGTATTTAACAAGCGGCAACCTCCCGCTCTCTCTCGGGAAGCCAATACGGAAGTAACTGAAACTGCAATTCATCAAAATTCCGCTAGTCCTGGCTCCATAATAGAGCAAGTTGCAATTGAGCCCACTGTTAGAATGGCCAATTTTACAACAGAAAAAAAGGTGTTTACAGCCTGGTACAAAGAACGATTTGGGTTCATATAGCAATTATTACCCTCCATGACAACTGTGAGGGGGGTGAATTTTTTTATAACTCATCCATTTCCTTTATATTAGGTTATATTAAGTTTGCATAATTAAGGGCGTGGCCACTTGAGTGACAGCTAGGTCTCGCTGGTCGCCGTCACTTCACCTCAGCTGAATCCGGCAGATTAGCCACTAATCTCGGCATATTCATCGTATTTTTGTTCCGTTTTATGTGGCTTTACACAGTCAGCTGCCTTTTGGACTTATTTCTTACAATTATCAGATGATATGGGATGCTGTGTGCACTTAATTGTGCTCACAAACCATTCACGTGGCCTCCGTTTCCCATGTGAGTAAAGTTATATACTTGTATACCATCTCTATAAATGTAATAGTTTTATTTAAGATCATTTATCATTAATATTTTTCTTTAGACCCATAAAGCACTCCAGAATTTGCCAGATTGATTAGCTGTAGGCTCTAGAACAGTCATCTGAAGCGTTGTCATACAGTGTTATGCTGGATTTCATCAAGAGTCTTGCATTTACTAACACAGACTATATCTGAAGTGTTTGGAAGTAATTCGCGTTTTCCTCCTGTAGAAAAACGTCATAAGAACAATGTTTAGTGGCTCACTGTATTACTACAGTGTTTTTAAAAGTCTAAACACTTTATTGATATAGTGTACAGCCAAGCACATGTGGTCAGAACACAAACGAGTCACAGGTAATAAAGTATCAAGCGTTTCTCCCAAAGTAAAGTCTGTCTGCTAGGTCTAAGCAAAGTGCCAGCAGGCGTCTGTAGCTCCGCCCACTCTCCGCCTCTTTGCCCTTATTTGGTATCCCGCTGTGGGTGCGATGACGCGCGAACAAAATGGCGACGGTTGGCCGCGCCTACTAGTAGCTTCTTTTGCAGTGTTCAGAAACCTATGGGTGACGTCACGGATGCTCCGTCCATATATTTTACAGTCTATGGTATTTAAACATCGATGGTTTTTACAGTGGTTATCCTACATGGGTTGACCAGATCAACTTAAAAAATACTTCTAATAATACTAAAACTTTATATTATACAACTCTTTTAAAAGTAGCATCTCATAGCGCTTTACATACATATTAAAAGTAGCGCGGTAAGTGCATGCATAAAACTAGTCAAAATAATCATCAAAAATTTTTTTATCACATAAAAGCTTCCATAAAAATAAGTTTTGACTATTTAAAAATACTCGGGGATCCTACATTCTGAATATCAGAGGGCAGAGAACTGCACAGTTTAGGTGGCAATAAAGAGAGAATGACCAATTCCCCATAGATTTTAGCCGCATTAACATAACAGTTAAAAGACCAGCATCAGACAAGCGTAACGCACATGAAGGGGTGTAGGGGGTTAAAACCCCAGACAAATATTGTGGCGCAAGACCATTCAAGGCTTTATAAGTTGGCACAAGAATTTGAAAATTGACAGGATGGCAGTTCAACTTTTCCAAAATAGGTGACTCTTTATAATGAGAAATAAAGTCCTTTTAAGTGTACAGATGTATTGCCATACATAAAAATGGTAAAATGCTGCAGAAGTGAGACTCAGATCAGCTTTGAAAATAGAGGTACTCCAGTAGTAACAATTTAGTGTGTGTTTATTAAATGAAACCACGATGTTTGTTTGCACACTTGACACACAAAACATGCACACTTCATAATTATCTAATGGCCCGTTTCCACTGAGTGGTACGGTTTGTTTTGGTACGCTTTTATGGCAGTTTCCACTGTCAAAAAGCGTACCGAACCGAACCCTACCGTACCCCTTTTTCGGCACCCTTTCGAAAGAGTACCAAACACAAGAAAGGGTACCAAAAGGCGGAGCCACACACGCAGCTGAACGCTATTGGTTTACAGAGATACGTCATTCACTTACACAACAAGCCAGAATGAAAACAAAAAACCGCCATGTTTGAAATACACAGCGAGAGATTTTAGCGGAATTATAAATACATATAATAATGAGCCATGGTCGATCTGGGCTCAAACAAACCTTGTCGTCATCTTGATGAACAGCCACAAATCCAAGAAGAAGAGCAGATACATACACAGATAAGAGGTTTTCACTGACTGTAGGCTATAATTTCTGTTGTTTTGAACCTAAATACGGGCAATGTCTGCTGTGTGTAGTTCTTCTGTAGTTGGTAACATATCGGAGACTGTATGGGGCTGTATGTGTTTATATATGTTCATTTATTTATTTATTTTATATAATTACAGACGTTACAGTAGGCTGTTTCGCACTGTCTTTGATCTGCAGTTATAATCAACTCATGTTCATTGAAAAGTTAGTAATGAACATTTCTACACAAGTATTTATGTGTATGAAGCATCTGTTTTGTGAGAAGTGCTTTTCATATGATATGTAAGTGACCCGTACAGCTTTATTGTAGACATTTCCTCGATCTAGAATGACGTCGACGGAAACTTTGTCATACACCACGCCCACCAAAAGGGTACCCTTGTTAGTGGAAACGCAAGCCTGATAAAGGTGACCCGTACCGTACCAGTCAGTGGAAACGAGCCATAATGCGATTCTTCTATTCAGACACTAGTCCATGTTGAACTTTTTTTGTACTGGGCTTCCTTTCATGTATTCACCCAAGATGTAGAATGTCATAGACTTTAATACATTTAATTAGATATTCTGGTTCAATTACCAGATTTCCGCAGTGGCAATCACAATGACCTAATGCTAATAAATAAGCATGCATTCGACAAAGCATGATCGGTTAATCTTGGAGCTCAGTTAGGGCTGGGCAATATGGCAAAACTGCAGTCTCGATAATTATTTTCCATATTGAACAATAATATATATATTTCGATATAAGTTGTTAATACTTCCAGAATAAAAATAAAATACTCCGAACAATGACTGAACCCACACAAAAATTGGAGGGTCTATTAAAGGGCATAATATGTTCTTTCGGCTGATAAATTGTCGGTGGCCAAAAATTCAGTACTTAACATCAACACACTTTTAGATTCCCATTGTTGCATATTTCTGCTGTGTGGTTGGCACATAGATCAGTATAGAGTTACAAAGTCCAGAGCTGATTATTGTTATTGACATAAATTTTATCACGATTCCATATAATATCATTTATCGGCCCAGCCCTAAGCTCAGTACAGATGTTACAGATGCTTCTTCCAATGTCATCACGGTCAGATGAACTGAAAGCAGTTGATTGTTTAATAAGCACTCCTCTGCTGTCTTGCCGCTTTTTTTTTTTTGTTTGTTTGTTTGTTTTTTAACTTTGGCTTTCAGCCTTACACAGTGTTCTAATTTCACATGGTGCTGCGACATGCGCTAAAAGTTAGCATCGCTATCAGCAATGTGTTAACTTTAAAAAAATAAAATAAAATAAAATTATTACTATAGAAACCGTTTCAATTTCTGCGACATTGTGTTTTATGCTGTTGTTTTGCAGCAAAAATAATCATCACCTCAGGTACAGATTATATGCTTGATTCAGTGTTAAATGCAACCAATGTGAGTTTGAACACCATTTTCCATGAGATTTATTGTCATATGACAGCAGATCATTTACCTCAGATCGATAAAATAATATAGATATCAGTACTCAGCCTCTGTACTCTTTTAATATTGTTAATTTAATATTGTTAATGTATTTAGATTACATGTATACATCCATAAACATGTACTGCATCCCAATTGGCATACTTACACTACACCCTAAAAGTGTGTACTTTCTTTGTGAAGGATAAGTATATACTTTTAAGTGTGTAATAGAAGAGTATGCAAGCTTTGGGACATACTAGTTCCTCATTGACCGATAACGTTGCTTAGTTATGAGCCCTGTCAATCATCTTGACACATCATCCACATTTCTTTCATATTTAATTACATACCTTATTGGAGAAGCAGCAGCACGATAACCTGCCTTTCACAAGTCTTTCATGCAGAAAAATCTCAGGTTTTTGGGCAATTATGCATTCAGAAGTAAATATCCAAACTTATCTTGATATAAGTTCAAGTTGTTGCAGATGAAATAAAAAAACTTAAATAGCGTTTTCAGTGGTTTAAGTTTTTAGTTCTTATCAAATTCACGTCCAACGTGCAATGTATTGTGGGCAATATTTGTGGTTAGAGTATGGTTGCTTTTACACTTCAAAGTAAACCATCCGGGCACCTTTAGCATACTCTTTTTCAACATACTATGGTTTGGGACATACTAATTCTATGTTCGAATCATGGTTTCCACTATATTCATTCTTCCATGGCGGGGTGCCACACTAAAATTCATCCCGCCACGGCTACATTACAGCTTCTCATTCAAAACATTCAGTCGTTGTTGTTTTTTTAATAGCGAGTTATAATCGCACCAAAATGTATTAAAAGGTAAGTGAATTGTAACAGCACAAACTTTTCTGTAATCGTAGTAATGCTGTACGTCAGTGGTTCCTAACCTTTTTTTTTGCCTGAGACCCCCTTTTCCCCTGGAAAATATTGTAAGGCCCCCTCCACATTTAAACGGTATGTTTATTACTATATCTAGATATGTTGTTGCACAAATAATAGCCTAATGTAAAATATAACAGCAAAACATCAGTAAGTCATTTTTAACTGAAAAACGTAAGCCTTTGGCTTTTAAATTTTCCAATTTGAAATTCAACAAAAATATCAGTTTTCACACAGGTGTATAAGGGAATAAAATAATATAGGCTATTACAGTTTAATACTTGCACGTTATTTGGTGAATCAGTGAGACTCTCTTTTTTTGTGGTGCACAGATTACAAATTTGTCCATTTTTGGCCAGCTATAGGGTAGTGGTTCTCAACCTTTTTATCACCATGGAGCTGTCAATGCCTGCGGACTGGGGAAGGGGTGTTTCGTAGGTTGCTAGGCGACCATCAACCATTTTCTCAGATGATGACTAGCTGACAAAAAATTGCTGTCACTCTGATACAAGTTTTATTTATGGAGAAAATTACAAAGCACTGCAGTGTTTGTGTGTTCTGTGTTAGTCTGAGAAAATTAGCCTCACCGAAATGTGAATATTCCATACAAGCTGAAGCTGATCGGTCAATTCTTGCTCGCGGGTTTCATTGGCCCGAGCGTGTCACACCGCTTGTGCGCGCAAGCCGCGCACCTCCATTGGAAACAACAAACTTGTGCAAACTCTAGAAATACGTGATATGCGATAATGCGAACGACCCCTAAAAAGCCGCTGTCATTTGCAATCTCAATCAGTGGATCTTGTTTTTGCACAGACATGCTGGATTCACCTGACTTGTTGACAGATGGGTTGCAAATCCATACCTTGGCAGTGTGTGGGTCCTTTACTTGGTCTTTTCCCCTTAGCAAATAAACTTTCCAAACTTTTCCAACTGTTTCTTACTCATTTTGCTGCTTGTGGGTTACATTTTGGGGCGCTCAAGTGACCGAGATGTAACCATGAGAATACGGTCATTTTTCAAAATAAAGGACTTTTCAAAATAAAAAATCGTTCAGACTCAGATAATAAATAAAACGGAAATAATTAATTGATCCAGTACCAATTGATCCAACATGACCATTCTCCTAATTGTTCACGGCTAAGAATTTTTAAAAATGATGCGACTCTTTTCCTTCTGTTTTGTTATGAGAGTGGCTCCGTTAAACAAGATTGCATTGAAGAACCTAATTTAGCTTTGTGATTCATGTTTGTCCTTGTTGTTTAATGGTTTCTTCACATTCACAGCCACCATGACTGACAGGAAGGCAGTAATAAAGAACGCTGATATGTCTGAGGACATGCAGCAGGATGCAGTGGATTGTGCCACACAGGCTATGGAGAAGTACAACATCGAGAAGGACATTGCTGCATACATCAAAAAGGTCATGTACAAGACATTTAGGATTGACACCTTTTATTTGTACAATCAGATTTTAATTTTGTATGCAGATCTTTCAACAGTGGGTCTCTTTCCATCTAAATGGAAATTTAGACTTATTTTAAGGTTCAAGTGCAACTTAATTTGAACTACTAAGTAATATTATGTTATTACATGAACTTACCATATGGTTAGGTTTAGAACGTGGGTAAGGGTTATTTACATGTAATTATGCATTATTGCATGGGCCTAAAATTAATTTCCATCGAATATCAAATCAGATTAAAATTCAAGTGCCTGAGACTGGTTTTGTCATTATTATAATAACAAAGTTTTGATATTCTTTTGTTCAATTATTGCAAAAAAATTACCATGATATCATGTTTCATATAATTTGATATCAAAAATTATTGATTTTTTTTTTAAACAATACATTTAGGAATATTAGGATTTTATTTATTATTTTTTGTTATTTATTTTACTTTACCAACATTACTAATGCAAATAGTTTTAATGGTCAAAAACTAAAATCTTTAAACTAAATATCATCTTTTTATAATAAAATAACCATAAGTGTAAAGAGACTCTTAAACTTGATATAATGAATCAAATGCGTCAATACTGAACAATCAAAGAAAACTTTAAGGTGTGAATAATAATACAGTAAACCTCAAACTCTGTCAATAACACAAATTATGATAATCAAATCTTATCTTTCAAGTAAAGGAACCAATCATCATTATTAAAATACATACTGCAACATTACAAATTGTGAAGTTGAATGACTATATTACCCCCTTGCTAAAAAAATCTTTTGGATTGGGTGCTAATGGTTGGGATGCACAAGAAAAGAAACAAAAAAGCCACTCTGGCAACATACTTGCATGCTTTTTATTTACAATCTCCCCACTGCTGCTAGCCACGGCACTCATTTTCACAATTGCGTTGTTATTCTGACCTTAAGTTACAAGCACCTGTGCGTGGATTCCTTGACCGTTTACAATGGGACAAACAGATGAACGGATAAACCATTACTGCAGCTCTAATGCAAGTTTCTGGAGAAAAGTAAAAAGCACTGCAGTGTTTGGGTGCACTGTGTTTGTCTGAGCGTCGTGCGCTGCTTCCAAGGCACGCACTCAGCAGCAACACTTTAATAAAACTATAGCGCCTCATAAGAAACTACATAAGAATCTTTTTTTTTTATATTTTTTTTTTATCGATGTTGACAATGGTGTTCGGTCAATAAATACAGATACCGATTTTATTGCCCAGTCTTAACTTCAATAGTATTATATTGATTTAAAAAATTAATAGTTTAGTATTGTTACTAAATTATTGGATTTTAGTAATGAATAAATAAACAGTTGCAATTAGATGCATTTTTTTTCCTACTGGTGCCTTCAAAATGTATCAGGCCTATATTTCAGTTATCAATATTTATCAGTGAAAATTGTTTAAACATTTGAATCATTTTCATATTGACTATAGCAGTGTTTCCCAACCATGTTCCTGGAGGACCACCAGCTCTGCACATTACTCATAGCTTCGTCCGAAATCGCATACTTGCACTAAAAACAGTATGAGAGCTGAGTAGTGTGTCCAAATTCATAGAATTTGAAAAACTGTGTATGTGAGAAGTACCCAGATGACCTGCTACTTCCGGTGAGATTCTGAAATGCGGATCTGATGCATGCTATGCTATCCCATAATGCACCGTGAGAGATTTTATGAATAGGAGTGAAACGACCCAACTGACACGGGTAGGTGATTTCCGACGCAGCCCATGTCTCCTTAACCAAACACACTTGATTCAGATCATCAGCTCATTAGTAGAGACCAAAAGACCTTTAATGGTTGTGACAGACAAAACATGCAGTTCTGGTGGTCCTTCAGGAATGTGGTTGAGAAACACTGGACTCTAGCATTTGTTTAGTTTCTTTAGTTTATAAATGAACTACTTGAAGGCAGAGGTGTATAATGCAGTTTTATTTTTTCAGTGTAAATTGTTGAATACTTGTTTAAAATGAAACTCGTACAAATGCTGTTCATGTCAGTTAATAATAACGATGTGATCAGTTAATATTACTAATATGTATTGTTACATTGAGTATAGCAGTTAGCATTAGCATTCAACAAGTAAGCCCCAAGTCTAATGTTCAGCTAAATGCTTCACCATCACCCACATTTAAAAGGTATTACATGAAATAAAATTTTCATTTGTTAAAATGTATGTACATAATTAATGATGGTCTTAATGCCTTAATGCAATACAGGCATGTAAATAGATTAATATGGTACTGATACACAATGTCAGGCAGGGTTTAAATGCACTGTGCACTCCTTGAACAGAGAAGTTTCTCCTTATGATGCTGAATACTCTGTGAAGTATTCATTTCTGTTCTTGCTTCTTAACAGGAGTTCGATAAGAAGTACAATCCTACATGGCATTGTATTGTGGGACGGAACTTTGGCAGTTACGTGACGCATGAAACGAAGCATTTCATCTACTTTTACTTGGGTCAAGTGGCCATCCTGCTCTTTAAATCGGGCTGAGGAACATCTGACAATCGTGAAAGCTGGACAGCAAATCTGGACTGTGATGCACTGAGGCTTGAGCCGCACACACACACACACACACACACACACACACACATACACACATGCTTACATTCTCTCCCACACAGACATGAATTTAGCTATAGAGGCTGTGCATAATTGCATGGACCGTGTATATTATTTCATTTGTATATGTTGCAATACAGTAACTTTTTTGCTTTCTGTAGTTGCACGAGATGACGCAACAAGATGTTTTTTGGGTTTTTTTGTTAGGTTTTTTTCCAAGTCCAAATTTATTTTGCACTGAAGTTGTACAAAATGCTTTGACCGCTGCCTTTAAATTATATTAAAGAATGATATGTCATACTTATTTTGAAGTAAAAGGTGTTTTTTTTATATATTTTTTTTATTAACCTAAACAGAATGGTCTATATTCAGCATTTGATTTAGTGTCTGGTTTGTATCTCTGTCTATTTTCTTTAAATTTTGACTATTTTTCACAGTTCTGTTGACTGCTAGCAACTTATGCTGAGTTTACACTGCAAGATTTTAGCCCTGATTTTGACTCACCGACAGGTTTTGAGAAATCCCCTACAAATTCCTGAAATCACAGGCAAATTGGTGCTCGTTCACACGAGTAAAAATCACACAGTGTGAACTATCAAAGAGGCGATCTCAGATGTTTGGCGATTGAAATCATGCCGTGTGAAATGTATTCTGATTAAAAAATAACATCGGTGATCACCTACAGCCAATGAGAGAGCAGCATTCACTAGTGTGGGTATCTGCAGGGCAGCGGGAGGTTGAGGGAGAAGTTAAAAGTAGGAGCGTCAATTAATTGTTTCTTTGGTGCAGACTATTCGGTACCGGTTCAGTAATAATCATAACTGTTTATGTACTGATGTAATTTATCTTATATGCGCTATATTGCGGTAGCTTACTATGGCGAGGGAGGCGAGCACGAGTACACTCTTAACTACTTAACGCAGAAACTGTGCACAATAATACTGTGTGTGAGTTTGCTGAACAGTCTTTCAGTGACACTGAATGTAGACACTTATGGAGACTGAAAGTAATCCATTTCTCTCTCTTTCTCTCTCTGTGGCCCCTTTGGCCTTTTGCCATGAGGTAACTTTTCCTCTCCTCAGCTGTTACAGCGATACTTCTGGATACAGACACAAGCGTGTCTGCAGAGCAAGTCTATCATGGATTACCTGTAATCGCCGCTGACGTTTGTCAGTGTCACTCAAGAGCGTTAGAGCCAATCGCAGCCCTTTCTGTTGAGTGCGTGACCAATCATAGGGGTGTAAGAACTCGCTTGACAAGGCTCAGAAAGCGAGTGGGATATTTATATTTGTTTATTTACTATAAATGCTCATGTTGTTTAAAGGACAAAATTGTATTACAAATAGTATATAACTGATATATTTACAAATTTAATACAAGAATTCTTGTGCTGTGAAGTAAATGTAAAATTGTGTATGGAAAGCATCGTCAATGCGCAGTGATGCTCCAAAATGAACTGAATCGATTGCATGATAATCGTAACCGATCCGTGAGACTAGTGTAGGTTCACAGCTCTAGTTAAAAGTGCTTCTTTTCAATCTATTTGGACCCAAGGTATGGTGGACAAACTAGTGAAATTTTGTCAGGAGCACCCGAATCTGTTTGACGTGTTATCTGAGCAATACCACAAACGGCTCGAAAAAGTTGAGGAGAAATAGCTAATTCCCTTCAAAATCCAAGTGAGCAAAATAAGTACATTTTCCAACCCACTAAAGGCTTCTTTCTAATTATGTAGTAAAATATATATACTCTCTGTCCGCAAACTACATCTCACAATCAAACATGCTTGCAAAACAAAATAATTGCATTGTTTTCATGTCACTTCTCACGTGTGTTAGGTTGCGAGGTGTAGTTTGTGGACCGTATTTTTATTTATTTTTATTTTTTTTCATCTTTCAGTGTGAAAAAACCCCTGTTGACGAAAATCGTGCAGTCTGAACTCGGCATCTGGCAATGATTATTATTTTTTTAATTGAATTTTATTTATTTTTTTACAATTCGGACTTTTACGCAGTAGAAATTTGCATCCCACAATTCAATTCAAAGACTGTTTCTTGCGACCCTGAATTTACATCTCAATTCTATTTCTCGTAACCCTGAATATTTTCCACAATTATGTGTTTTATTTACATCTTGCAATTCCTAAATTTTCACGCAAATCCTTTAAAAATGTACATCTCTGTTTCGCAGTTGATGAGATAAACTTACGTGCAAACATGTAAGATGATAGATTTAATTTCCAATATTGAAATTTACACAGAATCCTCTTTTACTCTCTTTGCAGCGTTATTTAACATGATCGATTATCTTCATTTACATCTTATAAAGTACAGCTCAAGAATCTAGAAAACTTCATTATCTGGGTAGACAAGGGCACTTGCTGCATCCATTTTTGCTGAGGTATGGAGTATCCAGGCTGAGTTAAGTTACTAATGAGCAGACCTGTCTGGAAACAAGGGGCCATTAATGGGAGACAGTGCCTCTCCAGTTTCAAGGACACACATTTACTAAAGGCTTTGGTGCCTTTTTATGCATCCTTATGAAAGTATATGTTTAAATATGTCAATAGTGCTCTTTGCGAACCCTTTGTCAAAACACAGAAAACCTTGGTGTGTTTCAGTCGCACTCCAAATAATTTGTACAGCAATGAGTTCAGTCTGTTCTGGAGCTCTGTTTATTGCAGACAATGGGTTGTGTACATGTTGTTACACTGTTACTTCGTCTGTGGCTATTTGCAGAGAAAAATATTTAGTTTTACAGCATTATACATTTCCATACTCATAAGCCACTGATGTAAAACCTCAACGATTGCCCCTCTGGTATTATCCAGGGAACTTAAAAACAAACACAGGTCCTTGAAAGTGCGTGAATTAATATGTTTATGGTTTTATTTCCACAATTGTACTCAGTTGTCAAAAACAGAACAAAAATGAGAAATTCTTCAATGTAAATCTTGTAACAATAACAAATGCACATGTGATCGATATTTCAGAAACAACATTTGAATAGCACCAGTATTGAATTCAACTAATTTTAAGTTTTTTGAACATGACATTTATAAAATGGTTAATTTTAGAAAATTACAGATTTAATGTAAACTTAATTATGCTTTTATCAGCAGCAGGGTGGATTACTGTAATGGACTCCTCACTGGCCCTCCCAAAAAGACAGACAGTTGCAGCTCATCCAGAACGCTGCTGCCACGATTCTGACCTGTCTTTTATATAAACCACTTTGAATTATCATTGTGTATGAAAAGTGCTATATAAATAACTTGCCTTGCCTTAAATATTAAGTACAGAAAAGACATTCATGGTGCTACATATGCTAGGGTATGAATTGCAAAGGTGATTAATTTCAAATGAATGATGATTCCTAATGGCCTTAAGTCTGCTGTTTATGAAAGCATGGGAACCTTGATTGTCATATCTGACTGTGGACTGCGAAACTGCCATCTTATGTTGCATGCCTTTATTGTTGACAATAGCCAAAAATACATTGTATGAATCAAAATGTTAATTAATGACAAAATTGAAATATTGAATATTAAATAACAATAATGTTCCATTAAGACATTTTGTAAATTTCCTACTGTAAATATATCAACTCATTTTTTGATTGGCAATAAGCATTGCTAAGAACTAAATTTTGGCAACTTTAAAAGGTTATTTTCTTAATATTTAGAGTTTTTTTAACCCTCAGTTTACAGATTTTCAACCATACATGAACAAAAAGCATATTTATCCGGCTGATCTATAAATCTTAATTTCCAAAAATTACACTTAAGACTGGTTTTGCGGTACTTGGTCACATATAACTTTATACTATCGGAGGCCATGTAGAGTGTCCTCTCTGCAGACTGTAGCAGGATGACCCACTGGATTAGATTCAATACAAAGTGAGATCTATTTAAGGGGATAGCTCACCCAAAAGTGAAAGATTCTGTCATCATTTACTCATTCTTCGCTTGTTAGGAGTTTCTTTCCTCTTGAACACAAAAGAAAATTTTTTGAAGAAAGCTGTAACCACTGACTTGCATAGGATTTGTTTTTTCCTACTATGGAAGTCAATGCGTACAAGTCTCAGTTTTCTTCGAAATACCTTCTTTAGTGCACAAAATAAGAAAGAAACCTATGTATCAGGGCTATTCAATTGGCGGCCCGCGGGCCACATGCGGCCCAGAATCAACCTCTGAGCGGCCCAGCCCGTGGTTCCGCCCATAGATAACAAATTAATATATATTATTCATTAATTGTTATTTAATATAATTTAGTATATAAATATAAATATAAAGTATTTATTATGTCTATGATCCCGCCAAAAATGCAAATTTCTACGTAAATTATGTAGCTTGCAACTAGCAAACAATGCAGAGCATGCCCGATTGGAAGAGGTGTGCCTGAGCACGGTTTACTCGGGCTCAGGCACGGTACACTTGTAAGGTGCAAAGCGTACCTGAGCCCGAAACTGAAGATGAGACGTGACTTTTAAGGGCCTGTTTCATATAAATTTATTAATCATACTTACTGTTTAATGAACGTAAACTGTCGTAGATTATTAAAGATGCAAACCCCTCACTGCACCACAGCTGCACCTTTAGCAAACCTCCTAATTCCGGCAGTATGAGGATTTTATGATTGTTTATGAGCGTCTAAAGTGGCTGATCTGTTCGGCAAAATATATGACTGCGTGTCACTGCATCCTAAACTACTAAAATGATATAACGGTATAAAGAAATCTTGACTGTGCTGAGCGAGAGCGCTTCTTAAACTGATCAGCGTATCATCAATGAAGTAAGCATGCTCAGGCCCAAATGCAACGTGAGTGTGGGCTGTCGGGGGAGACGGCAGGGGGGACAAGCGTGCTTTAGCCCGGTTCAAGGCAACTGTACATTATGTGAGTACACCCTCAGATTCTGTTAATTCAGCTCTTTTTGTATGCACCCTTTGCTCTGCAAACTGACCAAAGTTAAAAGAGAAACAACAAATAAACCTCAATAAATTTGTTTGTGTTGGTTTTAAAATTTGTCCATATGAGCTGCTTTGTCGTTAAAATGACTGGCCCAGCTAACCTTCTTGGTTTGACAATCTGGCCCAACTCAATTTGTATTTGAATAGCCCTGCTATATATGTTTGGACTTAAGGGTGAGTAAATGTTGATTTTTGAGTGAACTATACTTTTAAATAGCATGAAAGTTGATTGCAATGTCAACGGCGACCTCTAGTGCTCATAAAGGAAGAGACCAGCTAAATTTTGGAAGAAGGAGGCGGAAGGATGGCGGCATCAAGTGGAGGAGGAGCACTACAGGCGGTTGGCAACGACTGGATTGAGAATGGTCAGGAGTGGGGAGACGGAAATGACGGATCAGGAAGTGAAGTAGAGGAAATGGAGGGTAGTGAGAGTGGCGAACCATGGACAAACTATAGAGGTAAAAAGCGGAAAAAGAAAAACAAACCAGATAGTGACGAAGAGATGAGATCCAATGTTGCGGGAAAAAACAGAGAGTATAAAGTGTTTGTTAGACTTATACAGGAAGGGGCTACATTTGAGGACTGGAGTCCTATACAACTGACGAAAGCTCTGTATAAAGAGATTGGGGAGGTAAGATCTGCTAAAAAATTGAGGAATGGAAGCTTATTAGTTTCATGTAAAGATGAGGTTCAACAAAAGAAAGCAATTAAAGTAAATAAAATAAATGGTAAAAAAGTGAAATGTTCAGAGGTCTTTGACAGAAAACTTATAAGAGGTGTAATCACGGGCATACCGATCAGTGAGTCAATAAACAATGTGATTGAAGGAATAACGAATGTTAAAGTAAAAGAAGCTAAGCGCTTGAAAACAAGATGGAACGGAGCCATAACTGACAGTCTTTCGATAATGCTAACATTTGATGAAACACAACTTCCTAACAAAGTCTTCATAGGATACATGAGTTATGAAGTCAGAATGTACATACCGCCACCTGTTAGATGCTACAAATGTCAACGGTTTGGTCACATTGCAGCGGTCTGTAAGGGAAAAATTAGATGTAGTAAATGTAGTGGAGAGCATGACTATGGACAATGTGATAAGGAAGCCAAACTTAAATGTTGCAACTGTGGTGGAGAACATAGTTCAGCATACCGAGGGTGTGAGGTAAATAAAAGAATGCAAGAGGTACAAAGAATAAAAGCCACTCAAGGAATATCTTATGCAGAGGCAACAAAGAAAGTTAGACCTACAAGGGAACAGACAGTACAGATACCAACAATGAGAGAAGAAAGCAAAGACATGATCAATTGTAAAAAGTGTGATAAAATAAAGGAAGAAACAATGATTGTGGATAAAAATGACTTTGTTCTTTTTATGGCAGAGGTGATCAACTGTTCAGCACAGACAACAAGCCGCACGGAAAGGATTAAAATAATAGTTAAGGCAGCGGAGAAATACTTGGGCATTAAAGGAATCTCTTGGGAAACAGTGAGAAACACATTAAATGAAGAAGTTCAGCAACAACAATCACAAGCATGGGGTGGAACTGCATAATGGTAATAATTTTACTGCAGTGGAATGCGAGGAGTTTAATTTCTAATGGTCAGGAATTTAAGAAATATATAGATAATTTAAATGAAAAACCCGATATAGTGTGTGTGCAAGAGTCATGGTTAATATCAAGATTGGACTTTAATATTAAAGGGTACAATGCAGTAAGAATGGATAGGAAAATAGGTAAAGGTGGGGGAATTATTACATTTATACAAAAAGGTATCCAATATAGAGAAGTAAAGAGAGGGAATGAATTAGAATATATTATTGTAGAGATATGGTCAAATGAAGGTAAGGTAAAAATAATAAATTTTTATAACCCATGTAGAATGTTAGAAAGGGAACAGTTGGAGGAGATATGGGAGGATATTAATGGAAAAACAGTCTGGTGTGGAGATTTTAATGCCCACAGTACATTATGGGGAAACAGAAATGACAATAATGGGAGAGTAATTGAAGAATTCATAGAAGAAGAAGAGCTAATTTGCATTAATGACGGGACAGGAACTAGATTGGATATAGCAAGAGGTACAGAATCAGCAATAGACATTACAATAGTTACCAAAGATATTGCAGATAGATGTGAATGGGAAGTATTAAGAGGTAGTACAGTTGGGAGTGATCATTACCCAATCAAAACTCAAATAGGAATAGAATGTGTAAAAGAAATTGAAGTGAGAGAGGAGAAGTGGATTTTAGAAAGAGCAGACTGGGATAAATTTAGGGAAATCAGTGAAGATCGTTTGCAAAAGATTGAGGACAATTTAGATATTGAAAGTATGTGTGTAAGAGTTAGTGGAGGAATAATTGAAGCAGCAAACATGGCAATACCTAAATCTAAACCTAAAATAATTAATAAAATTGTTCCATGGTGGACAAAGGAGTGTAAGAAAGCTATAAAGGAGAGAAATAAAGCATTTAAAAAAATGAAAAGAACACACAACTTTCAAAACCTTATTGAATACAAAAAATCACAGGCAATAGTAAGGAAAACGGTCAAAAAATCAAAGAAAGAATATTGGAGACAATTTTGTGAGTCTATTGGCAGAACAACACCAGTAGAGAGAGTATGGGGAATGATTAAAAAAATGAAAGGAAATGGAAAAGAATATGGATATCCAATGCTGTTGGATGGGCAGAGGGTTATTATTAATAATAAAGAGAAAGCAGAAGTCATAGCAAGGACCTTAGTTAAAGTACACAGCACAGACAATTTAAGCCAGGAGGAGAAAAGAGGTAGGGAGGAAACTTGTAGAAGATATCAGTTTGGTTTAGGAAAAGATGAAGAGGACCAGGTACTAAATATACATTTCTCAGGGACAGAGCTTAATAGGGCATTGAAGAAATTAGGGAAAACAGCTCCAGGAAAAGATGAAATTTGTTACACTATGTTAGAAAATCTAACTGATAAAGGAAAGGAGGTGCTGTTAAGGTTATATAACAAAATATGGGAAGTAGGGGTTATTCCAAAGGAATGGAAGAAGGCAGTAATCATTCCCATTAAAAAGCCTGGGAAAGATCCAAAACAGCCAACCAGTTATAGACCGATAGCCTTGACATCGCATATGGGGAAAACGATGGAAAAAATGATTAATAACAGATTAGTTTACTGGGTTGAAACTAAAGGAAAATTAGGAAACTACCAAAGTGGATTTAGGAAAGGTAGAGGGACAATGGATCCAATTATAAGGTTAGAAGATGATATTAAAAAAGCACAAGTAAACAGGGAATCAGTAATAGCCGTATTTTTAGACATAGAGAAAGCTTATGACATGTTGTGGATAGATGGAGTGTTAATCAAACTTGACCAGTTAGGAATTAAGGGACGAATACTGAGATGGGTTAAAGAATTCCTTTCAGAAAGATCTATAATAGTAAAAATAAATGGTACATTTAGTGGATGCTACAGAGTAGAAAATGGTACACCACAAGGAAGCATCATTAGCCCTTTTTTGTTTTCTGTAATGTTTGATGGGATCTTTAAGGAGATAGAAAATAATACAGGGGTTGCATTATTTGCAGATGATGGTGCGATTTGGAAAAGAGGGAGAAACGTAACTTTTATAATAAAGAAAATGCAACAGATATTAAATTCAGTGCAGGATTGGACAGTTAAGTGGGGATTTCGAATATCTCAAGAAAAAACAAAAGTAATGCTATTTACCAAAAAGACAACAAGAGGGGAATTAAAATTAAGATTGGGGGATAAAGAGTTGGAGAATGTTGAATCATTTAAATATCTGGGACTGTGGTTTGATAGGAGACTCACATGGAACACACATATTAGGAAAATGATTGATAAATGTAAGAGAGTGTTAAATGTGATGAGGTGCCTATGTGGTGTTGACTGGGGTGCTAGTAGAACGGCATTAAAAACCATTTATACAGGGTTGATAAGATCAGTGATTGACTATGGGTGTATGGTGTATGGATCAGCGGCTAATACAACATTAAAACAGTTAGATAAAATCCAAAATCAAGCACTAAGAGTATGCTGTGGAGCCATGAAAACCACACCAGTAGCAGCATTACAAGTTGAGATGGGAGAGATGCCTTTACACCTTAGAAGGGATCAACTGGCAGTAGTATACTGGGCAAACTTGAAAGGTCATAATGATAATCACATAACACAAACAGTTCTAATGCAATGTCAAGAACGAGAGAAACATGATGTTAAAGGTTATGGATGGATTATACGAAATAAAATAAATGACATGGAAATAGATACACTAACAGTTTCGCCCACTGTAGTATTTCCAGTAGTTCCCACATGGCTGCTTGGGGATTTGGAAGTTGATTTTGAAATACTGAAAGAAAAACAAGAAAGTGAGATCGACAGTAAACGAGTAGAAAACTATATAAAGGAAAAATACAATGAGACAACTGAAATATACACAGATGCATCAAGAATTGGACAAAGGGTAGGAGTGTCATACACTATTCCAAAGTTAAAGATTGAGGCTGCAAAAAGAATTAATAATAATTTAGCAGTGTATACAGCAGAATTGTTAGCAATATGGTTGGCTCTAAAGTGGGTTGAGGATAATAAACCAATTAAAGTAGTCATTGCGTCTGATTCAAGTTCAGCACTTATTAGTATAAAAAATTTAGTATCAGAGTCACGGCAGGACATCATTTATGAAATAGTGCAGATGGGAAATAATCTCATAAAATCAGGAGTCGTCATTTCATTGTTGTGGGTACCAGCACACATAGGGGTCAGTGGGAATGAGATGGCAGACAAATTGGCAAAACAGGCAGCACAGCAAACTACAATAGACATTAACATCAAATACAGCAAGTCAGAAATCAAAAGTATTGTTAAAACTAAAGTATTGGGAAAATGGCAACAGATATGGAATAATGGGAGTACAGGACGTCAATATTACAACATACAGAACAAAGTTGGAAAAGGTAGGGAAACAAGGAAAAGCAAACAGGAAGAAGACAAGTTCACAAGAATGAGATTTAATCACACAGCACTCAATAGTACATTACACATGATCAATAAACATGCAGATGGGATGTGTGAATGTAATAACAACCAGGAGACTGTAGAACATGTATTGATGCACTGCCCAATTTACCACACAGAAAGAAATATATTGTTCACACAGTTACAGGAAAAACAAGTGGAACCTAAAATAGAGAATATCTTAAAGTTGAGCACGGGGGATATATGTTTTAGATACGTGTATAACTTTTTGAAAGACACAGGGTTAGGTAATAGAATATAAATGTACTTATGATCAAGGAAATGGGTATTTTTAGGAAGGAATTTGTATTAATTTTTTTTTGGTTGGGGTTTTTTTTTTTTTTTTTTTTTTTTTTTGTTTTTTTTTTTTTTTTTTTGTAGTTGTTTTTTAATTTTTTTTTTTGGTTTTTTTTTTTTTGTTGTTGTTGTTTTTTGGAATGAGCTTTTCTTTTGTGCCGCTTTGTTACACTATAAGGAATGCATAATTTAGCCAACTCCTGATTCACACTCCAATCCAGATGGTGGCGGTAATGCTCCAAAAAGCTGGTTGCCAACCGCCAAACAACACACAAGAAGAAGAAAAGAAGAAGAAGAAATTTTGGAAGGCCAAGGTGTAGTTTTTGTTTTTTCAGCTAGTGTCAAGGTGTCCGCAGGGTCTTAAAATGTCTTAAATTTCAAAAAACAAATTTTAAGCCTTAAAAAATAGAGGTTTCTGACTACTAAATTCACAATGATGAAATTTGTATAATAAGCTTCATTTTCCAACTTCTTATAATTAAAAAACACATATTCATAATTTGACAGCACTTTATCATTTATAAATGTAGCTACCTTCCTTCCACCATAAAACGTTTCGCATAGTGACAATGTCAGAAAATATGATGTCCTGTTTTGGGGTATGAACAGAATGAACAATTGACATCCATATGTCTTTAATAAATATAGTTAAATATGCGTAACAGAGTAAAATTTATGTAGTATCGTAAACAAGATTTCTTTGATTTTTTTTGTAATTAGACATTTATTAGGTAATAATACCCAAACTTTCTTCCAATAAATATTTTGAATAAACTTAGACCAATGGAAAATAACATATGGTACTAACCAGTTCTTTTTGAAATAGTAGACGTAGTTATTATTATTCTTTTTGCTAAATGAAAAACTAATTTTGCCACAGAAAGTATCAGCAGGGTGACGAACCGTACAGTCTTGATATTTAAAACGCACTATTATTAATCGTCATGCAGGCGTCGGCACCTCATAGACCAATCAAAAGCTTTTATTTGTGAGCGCGACGCAACAGAAACGCGTCTAGCGCTGCAAGTGAACGCGACGCGCAGCTCTCACTGATTGACATGAGCTTGTCAGATCGCACTGCACTGCCTGTGCTGCACCTTTGATTTCCTCCGTTTATCCCGGACGTTTAGAGGGTCAGAAAAGTTGCTTTAACTGAACTGCGTAGATTTGACCTCTATCTCTATCGGAAATTTAGCCGAGCATCACCAGCACTGACCAGGTGGATGTGAACTCCGTCCGCTAATATGGAGCACCTGTCGTCCACCACCAACCGCTTCGTAAACGCCATGTACAGGCAGCGCGGTAAGGGGTTTTAAAAATAACAACAATATATTTTGTAAATTATATAAACTGCCGTCTAAAATAATTTTTTCTAAAATGGGCATTTTTTTTCTCTCAAGCTCTTGTGTGTTGGTGCGGTGTTTTATTGAGGTAAAGTTGGTTTTCTATTCACACATTCGTTCATTTTTGAACAGTGACAACCTGTGACACGGTGTTGTTTACCACGGTACTTCATAAATTAGGTCTGAAATCTCAAGTATGACTTCAAAACAATGCACAGTGTTGTACTTTTATAATCATTGGCTGCTAGTATGATTTCTCTATTTAAAATTGGTACATAATACTTTTATGAAATGATATTAATGAGTAAGTCTGAGTTGTGCGAATATAAAGCCAGCTTTACCTCAATCAGCATTTTCACTTTTAAGAAATTTTGTTCATTGCCTTTTAAAGTGAAATAACTGTACATAAACTTAAAAACCTGAGTAAAAATGCTGGTGGCAATAGAGTTTTTTTTTTTTACATCTGAACTCTTCATATGTAGGTCAGAAACACAGCAACTCATTTTAAATCTTGAATATATGTCTCCTTCTCTCTTTTTGCACACTCGCATTGGCACCAGATCCTGAGGTATGGCTTGACATCATCTTCTTGTTGATGGTAGAAATGAATGTGTAGTTTTAACGAAACCTTGAAACTGACTGTGATTGAAACACTCACTCTCGACCCCCACTTGTCCAGCTTCTTATTGTAGATCAGGGCATTAGTGTGAGGTATTAATGTGTCTGGACTAATGAGTGCTGACAGTCTGATGCGGGTCACGTTGCTTGCATTAGAGATTGAGGGAGTTGTTGTGTTGAAGCGCAAACGTTTAGTGTTCTCCTTTTTAAAGGATTAAATTCCAGAATGAAAGTTAATTTCAGTCATAATTTACTCTTCCTCTTGTCATCCAAAATGTAAATGTAAAGGTGTAGTTAATCTGACAAAAGAAAATTTTCTCATCACTATAGGCTACTCGCACTCAAGTGGTTATTTTGAACACAAAAGAATATATTTTGAAGAATGTTCAGCTGTTGGCATGCATAGAAGGAAAATCAAACACTACGGAAGTCAATGGTTTCCATGTTTAACATGTTCTTTGAAATATCATATTTTGTGTTAAATCAAAGAAACAAACTCAAACAGGTTTGGAACGTATAGAGGATGACTGACTATCCCTTTTCATTTAATTTCGTTTTCAGCCAAAAGAATCTAAGGTTTATGAAAAACAATCCTGCATATTTTTCTTCTGAGGTGCTCAGTGGTTTGAACTTACAAACTACAATTTCAATTTCAGCATCAAGCAGCTCTAAATAATCCCAAAGATGGACTGTGTTGGATAAAAAAAGTAATATTTCACAATTTTAAGCATTTCTTAGTCTTTAAAAAACATACAAACAAAAAAAGATTTTAAATTATATGACGCTGTTGGAAAAAGGAATATTTGTTCGTTCATATTCTTTTAGGCTTAGTCACTTTATTAATGTGGGGTAGCCACAGCGGAATGAACCGCCACCTTATCCAGCACATGATTTACGCAGCGGATGCCCTTCCAGCTGCAACCCATAACTGGGAAACACCCATACTCTGGGAAACACCCATACTCATTCACACACATACACTACAGACAATTTAGCCTACCCAATTTAACTATACCACATGTTTTTTGGACTTGTGGGGGAAAATGAAGCACCCGGAGGAACCCACATGAATTCTGGGACAACATGCAAACTCCACACAGAAATGCCAACTGACCCAGCCGGGGCTCGAACCAGCGACCTTCTTGCCATGAGGTGATTGTGCTGGAAAAAGGAATATATTTTTGTGTATTATTTTTGTCTTTTTTTTCTTTTCATTAAACCATTGTATTTGTATTGCTTAAAGTGATGTATATTTACCAAACTTCTTCTCTCGAGTGTGTTATGCTTTGCATACTAAAGAAGCATTTTTGCAGAAGCAGATGAAGCTGATAGAAATGCAAAGGCTTGAATTTAGGAAATTAACTCGAGCTCTGCAACTAAACTGCCTGTGAGCAGAGATGGGTTGAAACTGAACACAGAATATTTGCAATTGAGAAGTCTTTTGCTTTTAATGTTGTGCAGAGATTTTGTAGAAAAAGAGGAAGTCTGTATGGGTCCAGCAAATGGAGATACTGGAGAACGTTGTGATGAATTTCACTAAACTCCACCCTTTAATATCAGCTACAAATAAAAGCTGGAGTCAGGAAATGTAAATTGTTGCGCACCTCCTGAATAATTTAGAATAATTTAATAATTTTCAACCACAAAAGCATGCATCCTTTTGCTAGTGCTAGACAAGCTTTATAGTTAAAAATATTTATATAAAAATATTGAACTGCACTGAGACTGTAGTTTGTAAGTTCAAACCACTGAGCATCAAGTCCACTGTAATGAGAAAAAATCCTGCATGTTTTCCTTAAAAGCTGTCAGTTCTTTTTAGTAATTGTGTTCTGTAAGACACATAATCCTTTAAACCTGTTGATTTTGTTCTGTCTTTTTTTGTTGGGTGATGGGATGGACTGCTTTTGTTCTGATTAAGCATGTATTTAGGTCAGAAAACAACGGTTTGTTAAGGATATAGTTCACCCAAATATGAGTTCAAGTGCACATTCAGTTTTAATTGTGTAGAAATAGGCAGCTGGTGCATTCTGCTTAATCTCTTCTGTTTTTCATGAAAAATATGAGGATATGAAGTGGAAAGAACTGATTTTAATAAATTATTGTTTTGTCTAATTACAGACCACCTATTTACTCTAATCAGATAATATTTTCACTACACCTCCATGAAAAAGGGTACTGCTCAGTAAAATTATTAATAATGTGTATTGAGAAGATTATCAATTAATCTTTCCAAAAAAGTCTAAACTATTTTCCAACAAAAATACTTTTGTTTATTAGTCATTAATATATTTGACATTGATGTGGCTAAAGAAGGTCAGAGCTGCAGGTACAGTTCAATCCTTTTCAATGTCAAATAATGCAGAATGCTTAAATGTGATGCACTGAAAAAATGATTTCTGCAAAATTGTTGCAAACAATTGAATTTGACCAAACAAATAAAATTTAGTAATGTTCTGCTTAATTTGTTTGTTTAAATTCAGCCCAAATAAATTGTTTACAAGCACTTAAAGTAAACAAAAATGAGTAAATCCAAGGAATCTTGAAATCATGTATCAATTTGAATAATTTTTTCAGTGATAGAGAACATTTAATTCTGTTACTGATTGTTGTTTAACTTCTTGTTAAACCTTTTATACCACTTACAGAGTTGACAGTAACAGAGTTGACAGTTTTCACCATTGTTGTACTTTAGCTTTAGATGCTAACCTTAAACCAGACGGCACATGACTTGTCTAAAACAGGATTTTCTGTATTTTCATCATATCATTGTTCTTATTCAAGTGATTGAGAAATTCACCTAATTATCACAGTAATACAGTTGGCAAATACTTAATCTACTATTGTGATTATTAATTGCATACTACTGGTCAAAAGTTGGCAACGCAGTGGCGCAGTAGGTAGTGCTGTCGCCTCACAGCAAGACGGTTGCTGTTTCTAGCCTCGGCTGGGTCAGTTGGCGTTTCTGCGTGGAGTTTGCATGTTCTTCCTGCGTTCGCGTGGGTTTCCTCCTGATGCTCCGCTTTCCCCCACAGTCCAAAGACATGTGGAACAGGTGAATTTGGTAGGCTAAATTGTCTGTAGTGTATGTGTGTGTGAATGAGTGTGTATGTGTTTCCCAGTGATGGGTTGCAGCTGGAAGGGTATCCGCTGCATAAAACAAATGCTGGATAAGTTGGCGGTTCATTTCGCTGTGGCGACCCCGGATTAATAAAGGGACTAAGCTGAAAAGATAATGAATGAATGAATGGTCAAAAGTTTTGGGTCAGTTTTTTTCATGTTTTTTTTTAAAGAAAATTATTCTGTTTATCTATTTATTAAGCGTAAAAAAAAGTGAAATATTTATTAAATATTTATTTATTACTTATTGTATGTAGTTTCAAATGAAATTATTAATTCAGTCATTATTGCTTTTATTGCTCTTACATTAATAATAATAATAATAATAATAATAATAATAAATATTAGAGTGATTTCTGAAGGATTATGTGACTCTGAAGACTGGAGTAAAAAAATTCATTTTTTAAATTACTGGAATAGATTATTAAATTAAATTCTAAAGTACTTTTGAACAGTTATTTTTTTTAGTGCAATAACATTTTACAATTTTACAGTTTTTACTGTATTTTTGATTAAATAACTGCAGCATTGGAGACCAGGAGAAGCTTATTTTAAAACATTTACAAATCCTATTGACCCTAAACTTTTGATTGGTAGTGTGTGAATGTATAATTCATAATTTACTCATTACGGATGAACCGATACCACTTTTTTACAAACCGATACGAGTATTTTAACTTGTGTACTTGTTGATACAGAGTACCGATTCCGATGATTCTTAGATTTGGTTTTAATAAAAGTGTAATTAATTTGTAAGGAGGTTTTATTCTTTTGCCGCTAGCAAGGATGAACACAAACATCTTTAACAGCAGGCTATTCCAAGCCAATAAATGCACATTTGTTGATGAAGGAAATATAAAGTGGTGCAGTTAATACTCCCAACTTTACAAAAAGTGAGTAGAACTATTACTCATTAGCGTTCAGCTACACAAAGTCCCAAAACAACATCCTGCTTTTAAGTACTGTCTTTTAAGTGTACCTTCACAGCAAGAGTTTCTGTGTGGAGTTAGCATGTTCTCCCCGTGCTCGTGTGGGTTTCCTCTGGGCGCTCTGGTTTCCCCCACAGTCCAAAGACATGCGGTTTAAGTGAACTGGTTAAGCTAAATTGGCCATATGTGTGTGAATGAGTGTGTATGGGTGTTTCCCAGTGATGGGTTGCAGCTGGAACGGCATCTGCTGCGTAAAACATATGCTGGTTAAGTTGGCGGTTCATTCCGTTGTGGTGACCCCAGATTAATAAAGGGACTAAGCTGAAAAGCAATAAAAATAAATAGATAATTATTGGTGTTCATGTATCGATGTTGTATTACCACAGAAAAAACCACGACACTATGCTGTATTGATAGCTGTATTGCTGTATTATTTTCCCCCCACCCCTATTATAAACTCTAACCTAAATTCTGTATCTGTAGTTGTCTAGTTTAGCCATAGAAGACTGTGAGGATGCCGAATTGGCCTATACCATGAGAGATCTGCCCCCTCGAGCGGCTCACACCTTCCCTGAGCACCAGATGATGGACAGAGAGCCAGATGGCAGCACCGCTGCTTACACTCCTGGGACGCCCACAACCACACGGCCCATCAACAGAACTTTCCTGGGCTCTGAGCAGGAGTTATTCCGCCGCGGCCAGCTCAGCTCCGTCAGCTCTCTGGACTCTCCCCTCAGCCCCTCACGCCCCAAAAGTCCATGGGCCAGATTTGACCCCTATGACTCTGCTGAGGTAATGTAGACGCTCTGTATAATTTCCACTCAGGGTGCTTTTCATTATCAGCAAAGGAATTAAGAACATTTTTTACATTGCTTAGAGAGTAGTGAATGGGCGAGTGCCACAAGCAGATTTTTTTGTGTTTTTGTTGTGTAACTGGCGAAAAAAAGTCTACGATTTCAAGACTTTCAACATTAAAAAAAAACTGATAGCAGCAGTCAAAAGAGTTCCTTCCATACACGTTAATGTTTACACTCACGTTAGTGTTCTTTTTTCTGTACTTTTATGCAAAAGTAGTATAATACAAAGTGTTAAGTGCTGCTTAATGGTTAATCATGACTAATAGCATACACAATAAAGCGGTATTTGCATAAGATACTGTATGTGCATATTATGTTTATATAAATGCACTCACATACATGTTTATATACTTATATATGTTAATAATTTATTTCTAGATGAACATTTTCTCTACTATATATGACACATATACAGTGCATCTGGAAAGTATTCATAGTGCTTCACTTTTTCCACATTTTCTTATGTTACAACCTTATTACCAAATGGATTAAATTCATTTATTATTAGGATTTTTTTAAATTGTTGCAAATTTTTTAAAATAAAAAACCTGAAAAATCACATGTACATCAGTATTCACAGCATTTGCTCAATACTTGTTGATGTGTTGATGCACCTTTGGCAGCAATTACAGCCTCAAGTCTCAAGTCTTTCTGAATATGATGCCACAAGGTTGCCACACACTTTGGGAATTTTTGCCCCCATTCCTCTTCGCAGTACTTCTCAAGCTCTATCAGTTTGGATGGGAAGCGACGATATACAGCCATTTTCAGATCTCTTCAGAGATGTTCAATAAGATTTAGGTCTGGGCTCTGGCTGGGCCACTTAAGGACATTTACCGAGTTGTTGTGAAGCCACTCCATTGATATTTTGGCGTTTGGGTCATTGTCCTGCTGGATGATGAACCGTCGCCCCAGTCTGAGGTCAAGAGCACTCCGAAGCAGGTTTTTATTCAGGATGTCTCTGTATATTGCTGCATTCATCTTTCCCTCTATCATAACTAGTCTTCAAGTTTCTGCTGCTGAAAAACATCCCCACAGCATGATGCTGTCACCACCATTCTTCACTGTAGGGATGGTATTAGCCTACTGATGAGCGATGCCTGGTTTTCTCCAAACATAACGCCTGGCATTCACTATAAAGAGTTCAATATTAGTCTCATCAGACCAGAGAATTTTGTTTCTTATGGTCTGAGAGTCCTTATGAGATGCCTCTTGGCAAAATCCAGGCAGGGTGTGGCTTCCGTCTGGCCACTCTACCATACAGGCCTGATTGGTGGATTGCTGCACAGATGGTTGTCCTTCTGTAAGGTTCTTCTCTCTTCAAAGAAGACCGCTGGAGCTCAGACAGAGTGACCGTCGGGTTATTGATCACCTCCCTGACCTAAGCCCTTCTCCCCCAATCACTCAGCTTAGATGGCTGGCCAGCTCTAGGAAGAGTCCTGGTCATTCCAAACATCTTCCATTTACGAATGATTAAGGCCTCTTTGCTCATTGGAACTTTCAGAGCAGCAGGATTTCTTCTGTAACCTTCCCCAGCCTTGTGCCTTGAGACAATCCTGTCTCGGAGGTCTATAGACAATTCCTTAATTCCTGGGACCTTATATAGACAGGTGTATGGCTTTTCAAATAATGTCCAATCAACTGAATTTACCACAGGTGATCTCCAATTAAACTGCTGAAACATCTCAAGAATGATCAGTGGAAACAGAATGGAGACAAGATTTGGAGACAAGAATAAAGCCAATACCCTCTACGATTGTAATAGTCCAGTGCAACAGCATTATGTTGTCATGTCATAAATCACTTAAATCAGATGTGTGAGTCATTTTGATTAAAATAATGCCATCTAAGAAGTGATGTCATCTTTTTTTTTTTTTAGGATCAGGATAAGGAGTATGTTGGCTTTGCGACGCTGCCTAACCAAGTGCACAGGAAGTCTGTGAAAAAAGGTTTTGCCTTTACTCTTATGGTGGCAGGTGAAATTTTATATATAAATGTGTTATATATTTATATAATTGTATATTTTATGAAATCCGGATATAAAACTTTGTTAATCCTTCCAGGAGAGTCCGGTTTAGGGAAATCTACACTGGTCAACAGTCTCTTCCTCACAGACCTTTATAAAGACAGGAAGATGCCGAATGCTGAAGGTAAAGGCCAGGGTCATTGTTGATGATGAAAACATTACATAAATAAATAAAAACTAAAATACTAAATAAAATTTAATAAAAAAATATTTAAGCTATATTAAGCAAACTATTAACCAAATTATTAAAATATACAAAATCACTCAAACTACAATTTAAGTTAACAGAAAAACAGAAATTATAAAAGTTTAATCCATTTCAAAGACTGAACAAAAATGTAATAATAGTTCAGTGATTCTAAAGAAACACTGGTAAAATGGGGGTGGGATGGTGGATACTTATGATCACGCGAAATGAGTACCTGGGGAGGAAGAGGTGCTTATGATCGCAAGAAGAGAAGACCGGGGGTGGGGATTGGTGGCGGAGTTTAAGGTTGGGGAGAGTTAATTGGCGGCAGTGTTAAGGCTGAAGTGAGTTATGATTGCACGAAATGAAGATCGGGGGGTAGAGGGGGATTGTTTATTTCGCCCTGTGGGCCCGTCTTTGTTTTGTACATGATCTGAAAGCTGAATAAATAAGCTTTCCATTAATGTATAGGTGATGTATTTTTTAGGATAAGACAATATTTGGTCAAGATACGTTTGAAAATCTGGAATCTGAAAGTGCAAAAAATCCAAATACTGAGAAAATCACATTTAGTTTGTCTAAATTAAGTGCTTAGCAATGCACATTATAGTAATATTAAACAATAAGGCTATATTAGTTAATGTTAGTTAATGCATTGACTAATATGAATAAACAATGAACAGAACATTTATAACAGTATTTGTTCATATTAGTAAATGTTAGTTAATGAAATTAGTACATTGTTAGTTCATGTTAATAAATACGTATATGTGAATGTTAATAATGCGTGCATGATGATTAAAAGCTGTACAAGTATTTATAATTAGTTTATTTTATAAAAAAGTGAGTTTTGATAAATTTACAGTGGGAAATTTTCTAAATGTGTCTAAAATGCTTTTTGACAAAAAAAAAAAGTATAATTTTGCCCCATAGAGATGTATTTTTGGCTTTTGCCAATGATATAGCCACGCAACTTAAGACAAATCAACATTAACGATTTTAATTAATTAAAAATACCTTTTACCTTAAAATATATTGCCAAACCATTTGCCAAAAATAATGCTTAATGTCTAAAAAAAGTCCAAAGTATTCAGGCTATTTTACATTTAGCTGATGTTTACACTATGTTTAAGAGGTTGTTTGAATTGTTTCTTTAAAATGTACTATTTATTTAAAGTATTTATCCAATACAAATGAAAATTGTACTAGATTGGTCTTTATTATTGGTCATTTTCTGGTGTACAGAGCGGATTGCTCAGACTGTGGAGATCACCAAACACACTGTGGCCATAGAGGAGAAAGGAGTTAAGCTGAGACTCACCATTGTGGACACACCAGGATTCGGTGATGCTGTCAACAACACAGAGAGGTGTGACTGAAATTTGAACCCAAAAGCAATATTATTCAATGATGCATAAGGGTTTTCTCTAGCAATAATGTCTTCATATTAGAAATAATGGATCATATTATCTCCTACTGTATATTTGGTGTTTCTAGAATTGTGGGTACATTTTGCTTTTCCCAGATAAACCGTCTGTTATTTTTCTAAAAAAGAAACTTTAATGAAACCCAAATTATATCAAGTTATGTCTAAAAAATAAAATAATATTTGTTTGTGTTTTAGGAACATTTGTTGTAACATCTGAATATTACATTCAGCTTTAGTTATAATTAAATATATAGGTCTAATTTTCATCTTTTCATCTTATTTTTGTGCATTTGCTTCACCAAGTTAATAAACTAATGAACATTTGCATGAAACATCTATTTTCTGTATTATTTGTCATTTCAATTTTATATAAATACATTTTGTGTCTTTGCCTACAGATTGTCATGCCTTTTTATAACAAAATAAGAGTTGATCAGAAAGTAAAGCACTTGATACTTCCTCTGGTGGGAAACTCTGGAAGACTCTGGAGCTTGTCATTTATTCTTCTCCCATTAATTTGTCCAAAAGTTGAAGCAATAGTAGATTAAGTTGACTGTTATTGTGATGTTTCAGTGAATTTCTCTTTACTTAAAAAAAAAAGATATAGTGACACTACATAAAATTCTGTTTTAAACACACCATCTTGTTTCTAGTTAGCCTCTAGAGCTAAAGTGCAAAATAGTGCAAAGCCAACTCTGTTAGTGCTTTAAAAACTTGACAATAATTTAAACAACAATTAGAAACACTCAAATGTTCCCCATCACATTTAAGCACGCTGCATTATTTAACATTAATAATGTATTCAATTTTCTAAAAAATATACATGTGTTGCACATCATTCCAGTTTATGCAAAATGAATGGAAAGTACTTGTGAAATGTTTTCACAATTCTGAAATGAGTCATATGTTTGTGACTGTTGATACGGAGTAACTCTGTATATTAAATGCAGTACATTTGCTCATTACAATTTCTTTTTAATTTCTTGTAATAGCTGGAGGGCAATTGTGGACTACATTGACCAGCAGTTTGAGCAATACTTTCGTGATGAAAGCGGCCTCAACCGTAAGAACATCCAGGACAATCGTGTGCACTGCTGCCTCTACTTCATCTCACCCTTCGGCCACGGGTAACACTTCCCTACTTGCTTACATTTCCATGTAAGGATTGTTATGCTGTAATCCAAAATGCACAAAAAATATGTTGAAACATGACTATAGCGGTTACATCATCAAGGATCATTCACTGTGAACTCTAGAGAGTGTGAAAATCACTGAAGTTCACTAGTTTCTAAAAATACTCTGAGAAGCCTGTCTGTCAATAACCATCCATAACAGATTGAAAGTCACTTAAATCACATTTCTTTCTCATTCTGATGCTCAGTTGACTGTTTCTACATGCCTAAATGCATATAGTTGCTGTTGTTATTGCTACACAGTCAATTCTCCCTATATGCTGAGTATGCATGCTGTGTAGGGCCCCCAAACTGTAAGAGAATACACAAAAACATATATAAAAATATTTATAAATGAGCAATATCACACAAGTAGCAGTGTGATATGACTGTATATCAGCACTGGTGGGAGGCATGCCTTGACTCGAAGCCACAGGCCGAGTGCCTTAATCCCCCCCACCAGTACCGATATACAGCCATTTCACACTGCTACTTGTGATATACGTGTGATATTGCATTTATACAACAGTTCGACGGCACAACAGTGTATATAAACAAGAAAATCAAACACGGAGAGTCTCAAAATTCTTTTGTATGAGGAACTACTTTCTTCTGTCGTTCATACACATCTGCAGCTGACGTCAGGACAGCAGAAACCGTTGATACTTCACAAACGTCACTGAATGATTCTCTAGCTTAATGACCTAAAGTCATGACAAAACCGGTCATTTTTGCTCACATTTTAAGATTATACAGCTGAACGGCATGAAATGCCAATAATCTAGAGATTTCCCAGAGTTTCTGTTGCAATCAGGATATCAAAATATAAAAGAGAACAATTAACTTATAAAGTCACTTACCTGATTTATAATTTACCGGATTTGTTCAGCTGTAGTTTAAAACTCACATAGAGAAAATACAGAGTTTTTGAGATTTTCTCACTCCAAGGGCTTATTATGCAGTCTCTGTCGCCATCTTGTGGCAGAACGTCAATAGTCACTTTCTTTGGTCTGCTCAGACAGGCTGAAGGCGGCCAATACTATAAGTCTCCTAAATTATAAATATTTAAAATAGGCACTATCCTTATAAATAAACTGCATAGTTGTAATCTAAACAACTACATTCTCGACAAAAAAAAAAATCCTAAAAAATACATTAAGTAGTCCAACAAGAGTAATATTTGTCAAACTGTAGAGTGTCCTCTGCTCATTTCTATGTAAGAGGAAATTGTTTAATGTGCATTTATTTTCTGTTTTATTTTAACATTTGTAGTTCCCTTTTATCATATTACTGACTGATACTTCTCACAGTTGTTTGTTGACAGTGAAATTGATTCATGGTTTTGTTTCATTTTGGGATTTTTATTAGCACTGTGAGGTTTTGCCCTTAGGAGTCTAGTATTGGCTCTGATTAATAAGATATTTGCTTAGTGTGGTGTAACATCAGCTCATATTGTTGAAACAACACAGTAGACAATGAATTTCAGCCTTGACTAACTACTGTAGTAAATTTCTGAAATGATGCATTGTGCTGGAACCACTATTCAGAGATAAATTCAGTTTAATAATATAATATAATATAAATAATATAGAGTTTTCACATAACTTTGTTACCAGGTCATTGCATTTTTCCTCTTTTTTCCAGTCTCAGACCAATTGATGTGGAGTTCATGAAGATTCTCCATGAGAAGGTCAACATAGTGCCTGTGCTGGCCAAAACCGACAGTCTTACTCCAGAGGAAGTCAGAAAAATGAAAATAAAGGTGTGTATGCAATATATAATAATAATAATCAACATATACATAAAATTCAATTCTTTGACTGTTGGTTTACTTTCTCTCCAGATTCGAGAGGAGATCGAGAGATTCGACATCATGATCTACCAGTTCCCTGAGTGTGAATCAGATGAGGAAGATGAGTTCAAACTCCAGCAACAGGAACTAAAGGTGAGCACATTTACACACCATTGACTCACTGACTAACTCTGATTTAGTTATAATCTGGATTTGCTCTGTTACAGGATAGCGTTCCCTTTGCAGTAATTGGCAGTAATGTTCAAGTTGAAAACCAGGGCAGGAGGTTCAGAGGCCGGCAGTATCCCTGGGGTTTGGTTGAAGGTACAGTATTTAGAGTACTATGTTATTGTTTTTGTGTACTTAATGTTATATTTGTACGCATTCATATGAGGAATTAACTGTCTCTGCAAATAATTTATTCATTAATAATCTGAACGGTTTAGTTTTACCTGGTACCAAGTAGAGAACTTGCATTTTATAAAATTTTGTTCCTATCAGCATGTTTGTGCAACTTTCTCCCATGTAAATTCTTAATTGCTTGTATCACAGCAAAAAACAACAATACTTATTCTGTATAACAGTGATTCTCAACTTTGACCATAGGACCAACACTTCTAAAGTCATTAATTGAACAAAATTTACTCAAATCCTGAAAGAAATGTAAAACATTTTGTCTTTTTTTTGGACTGTCCACAGAACAATTGACTGTTGCCTTCTTAACTTGCTTAGGTAACCTAATTAACCTAGTTAAGACTTGAAATTGCATATTAAGTTGAATACTATCTTGCAAAATAACTAGTAATATATTGTGCACCTGTTATTATAGTAAAGATGGAAGAAATTATTCATTATAAATGACGTAATAAAACTGTTTTGAAATGTGTTAAATCTCTCCATTTAAATCACATTTCAGGCATTCACAGCAGGACTAGTCAATTTGCTTACAACTGTGTGTGTGTGTGTCTATGTATGTATGTATGTATGTATGTATGTATGTATGTATGTATGTGTGTATGTGTGTATGTGTATGTGTATGTGTGTGCATGTGTATATGCTAAGTCACAATGTAGATAGATACATGGATGGATGGATGTATAGATAGAAAGTCTTCCCACATAAATTGACCAATTCTGATAAAGAAACACTATGAGGTGAGGATATTAAATACCTAGTTCTACTTTTGTTGTTATGAACAAAAAAATAGTATTTTGAACATACTAAATACCAAAAAGTGAACAGTGCACACGTACAAAAGCAACATGCAAAGTTTGTATCACTAAAACACTCAGTGAACCACTTGAAACTGCAATAAGGCATGAAGGAATGTGATAAACAAACATCTTCATTTTCTGCTGCTTTGAAATAGTGTGAAAACTGTGAAAAGAACAGTACAGTATACACAAAGGTGTCTTGCCTCTTGCAGTGGAGAATCCTGAGCACTCCGACTTCCTGAAGCTGAGGAACATGTTGGTTCGCACACACATGCAGGACCTGAAAGATGTGACGAGGGAAACACATTATGAAAATTACCGCGCTCAGTGCATCCAGAATATGACCCGCATGGTGGTCAGAGAGCGGAAACGCAGGTTAGAGGCCAAACTCGCATCATTCAGATTAATGGTCTGATTATTCTTGGTTATCATGGGCCTCATTTATGTATATAAAAAAGACAATTGTGTATAAACCATCCTAAATCATTTCGGTAACACTTTATAATAACTATGAATCATTTAAGCAATAGCAAATTGAGTTCATTATTTGTTAAGCATTAACTCTAATAAACGTTTGCAAGCAGTTTATAACAGTTTATGCAGCTACAAATGCTCTATTCTTCAGTTATAAGCACGTCTATAATGTGCTTAATAATTGTACTTTCATATCTTGTTAATGTTTTATTTTTCATTACTAAATTAAGTATCACATTATTTACAAACCAGTTATTTAAGCATGGTGGTTTTTAAAGATCATTCAGAATGAGTTAGTAAATGATTAATAAACTATTCAAATTAACATTTATATTTCTTATTATTCAGGCATATAGTAATAGTTAATTTGTATGTTAGTAAATGCTTTATTAACTTAACTTCATCCAGTTTTGTGACCTAATCTAAAGTGACGACAGGTTATGCTTTGTAAATCCCTTATAAATGACAATTAAAGGGTCACTTATATTCTAACCAGGAAAAAAGAAAATAAACGACTTTATTTCTATTCATTTGAAGATACACAAATGAAACTGTATCTGTTGAAAAAATATTTGGTACCTTATTCAAAATAAAATTACAATTTAGACATCGCTAAATAAAAAAGTTTTGCATCATAATACATTGTTAAATTATTATATTGTTGTTTTATCCAATTTTTACAGTAATTTTACAGTAGTTTTATTTTTAGATAGGATTACAAAGATTATTTTTCATTTAATACAAAGCCTTTAATTGTCATTTAGAAGGGATTTACAAAGCATAAATAGTCCTCACTTTAGATTAGGTCACAAAACTGCATGAAGTTGAGTTAATAAAGCATTTATTAACATACATAGTAAACATTACTATACGCCTGAATAATAAAATATATAAACGTTGATATCAATAGTTTATTAATTATTTACTTATTCTGAATGATCTTAAAAACCATCGACTACTCTTAAATACAAATGGTTTGTAAATGATGCAACACTTATTTTAGTAATGAAAAATAAAATCACCCACAAATTATGAAAAAACATTTATTAAGCACATTATAAATGTGTTTATAAGTCAAGAAGACAGCATTTGTATCTGCAGTTATAAACTGCCTGCTAACGTTTATTAATGTAGAATTGCAAATAATCAATTCAATATATGCTAATACTTAATAAGTGATTCATAGTGTGTAATTTTTATAAAGTGTTACCACCATTTCATTAAAGTGTGATTTAGAGAAAATGAATGCGCACGAACACATATTTATAAATCACAAATGATCTTGAAATTCTTGTAAACACCCCCAATTAATAGAGTTGTCATTTTAGAAATCAATTCTGCATTGATTCTGAGATTTAGTCTTGAACAGCAGATGGCACTCGATGCATTTTGAAAACCGCAGAATTGATTTTTCATCACAGCTCTATTGATGAATATTATTAACAAATAAAAGAGTCTGTCAATGTTAAAAATACCATTTGAGAATGGTGGAAAAAAAACTTTTTTAGTGGTTTAGTGAAGGTAGAGGCCTTTTTAGTTTTTACAAAAACAATATCCTTAAACTCATCAGAACTCGCTTGTCTCAGTATTGTTTTGTGTGTGTGTGTATGTGTAAACTTTTTAAAATTAATTTCTTACTTCCAGGGCCATTTATATTAAAGTTAATATTCAGCCGCACCATGTTGGTGTTTCATAACATCTAGTTTTTATGAGGTTAGCCCAACGCTCAACCCCCTAACCTGGAAGACCAGGACATACACACATACACTACAGACAATTTAGCTTACCCAATTCACCTTTAGCGCATGCAAACTCCACACAGAAATGCCAACTGGCCCAGCCGGGGCTCGAAGCAGCTACCTTCTTGCTGTGTGGCGACAGTGCTACCCACTAAGCCACCGTGTTGGCAAACTTTTTTTATTACATTTCTATTTTCTTTTCACAAAAGTGCAACAAATGCATGTTGATAAAAAAAGCAAAGCCTGTATGTCTGCTCAGACACTGATGTGGCTTTATACAATTTTCACGCAAATACTGTGCTTATGAAAAGTTTCTGTGTAAGGCTTCTGCAGACGTAATATTGGTAAATTATATTCTTTTAAGGAATTTAAGACTCCTAGAAACCCTGACAGAATTTTAAAGAGATAGATCACCCAAAAATGAAAATCTCCTCATCATTTACTCACTTTCAGAAAAAACTATTTTTTTTTCTTCTGAACACAAAACAAGAAATTCTGAGGAATGTTGGACACCAGCAGCCAGTAGCTATGTTTCCGTACAAGGATGCAAATTAAATTTTATGTGCAAAACTGTAATATCTCATAAAAGATTTGCAAATAAAGCAGCGTTTTCATCCAATGATTCAGACAATAGGATCATCACTTCCCAATGAACTTGCACCAAACTTCTTACTGCGGTAGGAGAAGCTGTGTGAGTCTCTTTCTTATATGTTTATTATGAGCATTTTTCTAAATTTATACACATCCTTTGGTGTTTTCTTGAAGCATTTTATGCAATATTCCAAAATGTGCATAAAAATAGGTGGATGGAAACCTAACTAGTGAAATCTATAGTAGAACAAAAAAGTGCTGCGGAAGTCCATGGCTGTTCTTAAGAACCTTATTTTGTGTACAACAGAAGAAAGAAACTCAAACAGGTTTAGAAGAAGAGGAGTAAATGATGACAATGATTTGTGGGTGAACTATACCTTTACGCGATCAAATGTTTTTATATATAAGACTCCACTTGTAGTATGGTACTGTATAAATCTGTCTTACTGTGGTTGTTGTCATCCAGTCTAAATAGCCGGCTGAGAGAAAGCCCCTCAGACCTTCCTGTGCCTCTGGTGCCTGTGGACACTGAAACTGAGCGCCTTATTTGGGAGAAAGATGAAGAGGTAACTGTGCTTGGTTTGTTTGTTAAAGCACTAGAATATACATTAATGGATACTAACCTACCATTTCCTCCACACTAATATTTATAAAAAAAAAAAAAAATGAAAACACCCCTTCAGCCCTCTATTAGTGTGTGTGTGTATATATACTGTATATGGCCTTTACATCGCATTCTCTGACAAATGGCTGTTTTGGAGAAGTAATTGCAGGACTGTCATTGCAGTGGTGTTGTAATTAATGATGACTTGCTTTTAATTAACAAACTTTAACTAAAATATGACACAACAGCCATTAATGGACAAATGAGATGTGCTATGTAAATGCTTAATATGTAGTTTGGATTTTGACACAGACTGACTTTGTGCTTTTCTATAATACATATATTAAAATTTATATTTTGACCAATATCAATGTGTTGTTACACACCTAATCATTAGTTTTGCGATGTAATGTGGTTATTTATATAGCGCATTTATCGTGTAAGGACATACACCCAAAATGCTTCACAGTCATAAAGGGGGTCTCTCCACACCACCACCAGTATGCAGCATCCACTAGGATAATGCGACAGGAGCCGCAGGACAACGGCGCCAGTGCAGTCACCACACACCAGCTATAGCTGAATTGAAGAGACAGTGATAGAACCAATTCAGTGGATGGGGATGATTGGGAGGCCATCATGGGTAAGGGCCGATGGAGGGAATTTGGCCAGGACACTGGGGTTACTCCCCTACTCTGCCATGGGATTTTTAATGACCACACAGAGTCAGGATCTCAGTTTAATGTCTCTGAAAGATGGCGCTCACTGACAGTATAGTGTCTTCTTCACTATACTGGGGCATTAGGACTCACACAGACCACAGGTTGAGCTTCTCTTGCTGGGCTCACTAACACCACTTCCAATAGCAACCTAGTTTTCCCATGTGGTCTCCAATCCAGGTGCTGACCAGGCTCAGCCCTGGTTAGCATCAGTGAGTAACCGGTCTTGGGCTGCAGGGTGATATGGCTGTGGTATTTTATTTACATTTACTCATTTAGCAGATGCTTTTATCTCTTACGCAACAGACTGATGTCTAGGAATGGTGTTTTGTTGCATTGAACAAGAGTCAATATTATTAAAACTTAATGAATTCAAACTTTAAGCCAGTTGTTTACAATTATAAATACAGTTCTGTGGACATTACTATTTATCTTGATGTGAAAATGAAATTTGAGAAAAAGTGTTGGCTAAAAACAGCTCTCTGACAGCAGAGATTTCTTAACTAGACACACATAACTAATAATGTAGATGACTTAAGATACAGCTGTCTTTTTATGGACAATCTGTTCTTTTTCTTCCAGCAAAATATACGTTTACATCTTGTGAATTAAACAATATATTGACCTTTTAGAACGGTTTTAAAACAACTTAAAAGTAAATTACTTGTATTGTCCATTTGAAAACATTACAATTTTGTCTAATTGTACCTATAGTTAACATTGTTGATGCTGCTGCTATTAGAACATAAACATTGCAAATTTGCATTCATATTTAGTTTTTACTATGACTGAAATCACAGATGAAAATGACAGAAACTGAATAAAAGATGCTTTTTCTTTGTTTGAATCTCATAATTGCATATCGAGTGATACTAGACTGCAATATTGACAAAAGTCTTATAAACAAAGGATTATGTTCAGTTGTATAAACATTAAATATCAGTTCTGCATATTAGTTATAGGCCAGCCCACAAGGAATTTGTGTGCACATAAATACAGTGGGTATAGAAAAGAATCACCCCCCTATAATTACATTTTGTTGCATTGTAGCTTGAAATAAAGACAGACAGTTTTTGATTCATCTACTGCAACTTATAACACCCATCCAAAAGATATAACACCAACATGTCTGAAATAAAAATGAACATATAAAAAACTAAATCAATGGGTTGGAAAAAGGATCACCCCCTTGTTTCAGTATTTGGTTGAATAACCTTTTGCTTTAATCTGTTGGGATACGTTTCTACTAACTTTGCACATCTAGACTTTGCAATATTAGCCCATTCCTCTTTGCAGAACTGTTCAAGTTCAGTTAAATTTGATGGTGTCCATTTGTGGACTGCAGTCTTCAAGTCATTCCACAGATATTCAATGGTGTTTAAGTCTGGACTCTGACTTGGCCATGCCAGGATATTCACCTTTTTCTCCTTCAACCACTGTATGGTCAGTTTTGCTGTGTGCTTTGGGTCGTTGTCATGTTGGAAGGTAAACCTTCTTCCCAATGATAACTTTCTGGCAGAGGGCAGCAGATTTTCCTCAAGAATTTGTTGGTATTTTGTCCCATCCACTTTTCCTTCTATCCTGACAAGTGCTCCAGTTCCTGCTGCAGAGAAACAACCCCATAACAAGATATTTCCACCGCCATGTTTTACGGTAGGAATGGTGTTATTTGGATGTTGAGCTGTATTGGATTTCCGCCAGACATATCGTTTGGTGTTGAGGCCAAATAATTCAAATTTAGTCTCATCTGACCATAACACTTTTCTCCATGTGGCCTCAGAATCTTCTAGGTGCGTTTTGGCAAAGCTCAGTCGTGACTTCATGTTGCTTTTCTTGAGAAGAATCTTTTTTCGTGCAACCCTCCCATACAAGCCACATTTGTGGAGAATTTTTGATGTTGCCACATGCACACAATGACCACTCTTTGACATAAATTCCTGCAACTGCTTCAGAGTTGTTGTAGGCCTCTTGGTTGCCTCTCTGACCAGTTTTCTCCTAGCTCTTTCATCCAGTTTGGAGCGACGTCCTAATCCAGGAAGGGTCTGTGTTGTACCAAATACCAGCCACTTATTAATAATGGACTTCACTGTGCTTCTAGGCATTGATAAAGCATTCAAATTTTTTTTTGTATCCATCCCCTGCCTTGTGCCTGGCCACAATTTTATCCTTGAGATCTTTTGACAATGCCTTGACACCCATAGTTGATGGTTTGCTTCAGTTGCACTACCTAGGGTTGAAATGCTACAAAAAAGCTATTTTCATGCTGAGCTAGTCAAATTGACCAACAAAGAAAGTGAAATGACATTGTGTGTCGTTAAGAAGGTGATTAGTTACACCTGATTGAGTTTACCAGTAATTTTTTGGAGGGGTGATCCTTTTCACAACTGAGTGATTCTGTTTTTTATGCTTGTTAATTGTTTTCTGACATGTTGGTGTTATATCTTTTACATAGATGTTATACGTTGTACTGCATAATTACACCTAGATAAAACAAAACTGCGTCTGTCTTCATTTCAGGCTACAATGCAACAAAATGTAATTATTTTGAAGGGGCATAATTCTTTTCTATACCCACTGTATGCAGATTTCCACAGGTTCTTGAGCCCATCATTTAATCTATTGATTAATATATGCAGGTGTGTGTGTGTGTAAATATGTTTATTTCATTAAAATATTTAAAATAGTAGATAAATGAGACTTACTTTGACTAAACAAGTGGATCTAATTGGATTTACTTTGTAAACCTTAAGTATTTTATTTGATTTATTAAGTTTTTACCTACTGTACTCTCAAAATCATTCAGCATACAGTAAATACACAGATTGTGTACAAAATTCTGTGCAGAAATTGCAAAAAATGTTTGCAGATCGTGTGTGGCCCTGGTTATAGGGCAAGCAAATTATATTTTTCCAGAATCACTCGATCTGTAATTATGAAATCCCAACAAGTAAAAATCTTTGTTGTTGTAAGTTATTGCAGTTTGAAAATGTCTTTTGGAAGTCTGATTGAGATAATGAATATTTAATTAATGTTAGATTTCCAACACATTTAAATGTTTGTGTCTGTCCTGATTATTTAATGTTGTTTATTTTTGTTTGTTTTTTCTTTACAGTTGCGGCGAATGCAGGAAGTTCTGGAAAGGATTCAGGAACAGATGCGTCATGGACATGAAGATTTACCCATTAATTGAAGTGTATTTAAGAGGTTTCACAAGCTTAATATAATTAAACAGAAGTAAATGTATGTTTTAGCATTGAGAATCTTTAGAGCTTTCCCCGACAACAGAACTTTTAATATTTTATGTAAATATCAACAACTGTTGTGGTACACCAGAAATAAGACCAGTACAACTTGACTTGTAAATGTCATAAGATTTATTATGAATCGTCATTGTTTTTGTTTTGTTTTTTTTGTAGTAATCTAGCATATTTTTAATAAGTTTATTACTATTTCAGTTAAACATGGTGGACAATTTGAATCTTAATGCAGCCCAAAATGTACAGGCGATATATAACTTAAACTTTCTCCATAGGGAAAATGCACAGTTTGTCATATATTTATATATAATATCAATGTAGAATGAGGTCTAACGGTCCCGCCCACATCATACAGTATGATACATGGTCCCAAAAAATGAAAAAAGGGAGGGAATAACATTTAAACAAACAAACCAAAACTGCAATCTACATGCAAAACCAGGCATCAGTATAATCCTAAAATACATACACATATATGTGAATGCGTGCATATATCTCACATATATACATACATCCATACACATATATTCAAATGAAAATAGAAAAACAAAAACACTAATAAATTACACAAAGGTTAGCCTTTTTTTCTCTCTCTCGTTTGTTTGTTTGTTTTTAACTGAGTGTGAAGCACAGCATGTATCACTCCCTCTTCACAGATGTCCCCAAAATAAGGAAAAGGAAGTGAAACAGAAAAGTCAAACCTTGGATTTGGGGAGCGTTTGCAGCAGGAAGAGGATGTTAGGAGCAGGAATCACAGTGTTCTGTTTGAAAGTGACAGTATAAAGCAACAACATGGTGTATCCAACCATCCACCCATCAAGTTTACATAGAGAAATGGTAAGATGGCTAACTTTGTGCAGGTTCAACCAAGCGAGTGCATTCAGAACGACAGGCCATCTTTATAGAGACTCTTCACCCCAAAACTTAGATTTGTTGTTACTTTGCTCAACATTAGGCAATTCTATAGAAGCAGGTTACTTTTTTTCCCTTCTTCAATAGAACACTGAAGATTTTTAGCTGAAACTAACTTTGTGACACAAGTCAATGGTTACCAGCACTTTGACAGCCACATTCAGGCAAAACAAAATGGAAAACTGTGGCTCCAAGCAACATGTTGAGGTGTTGTGAAGCTAACTATCTATGACAAGAAACCAAACATTGTTTACATTATACATAATAATGTAGGACATACTTTTGTTTACATGTTATTTTGTCAAATTGAATGCCTAAATAACCCTCATTCAATCTCTCGTTTACATTCACACAGTCTCAACTCACAGTGAGTTTGCACACACATAAATCAGCATACACAAGTCATGTATGCATTCAGGAGTTCAGCTTCTTTTACAGTCTAGTTGTATCTTTTCATTAAGACCTCAATGTATCAACAGGAGCCACAACTATTCATTTACTTTAGCCTTAAGCAAATACATGTATACACTTTCGTTTTTGACTTCCAAACAGCTGGTAACTACTGACTTGATTTGAATAAACCACAGTTTCCTTCAAAAATCAATCATGTTCAACTGAAGAACAGCCTGATGGTGAGTAACTGACCAGCAAATGTTCATTTTGGGGTGAACTGTCCCTTTAAGAAAAGCTCTGCTATATGTAAAGGGGCTTAATATCCTGATTTCAATGTTTGAAACACAAAAACCCAGCATGTTTAACGTCCTAAAATGCCTATAAACAAGCGCCTACTTCACAACAGCTTACACAATCACACATGATGATGAGAATGGCTGTGCAGTGATAAACACAGAATGAACACGAGAGCACCGATCTACACTGGACAGGTGAAGTTAGAGATTTATCCACCTTAACGTAGTCTAAGACTTCATTCGTTTTCATTGAGTTGCTACAAGCACGAGAACATTGGTAATGCTGTTGATTTAAAGAAACAAACTATTTTAAAACGTTAATCAAGTATTATTCCTAAGTGTTATATTGAATAGCAGACGCTCTTACTCTGTTATAAATGCTTGAACGTACACTTTTGCGTACAGGTCTTTCTGTTGATTTGTCTGTTAGTTGAGTTTCCTTACATCCCACTGGTCTTTTCATTAAGACTGTGTTTGTTTTGCTCCAGCAGAGATGCGCTCCGCTCATGAGTTTCAGCAATGTTACTGCAGTGCGTAGGCAGCAGGTGGCGCCGCTGGGCTTGAATTGGGGCTTAATAGGCACTTACATTTGCTCACAAGACACTTTGAGGAACCTGATCTGTCTCAAGTCTGAATGTACCTGTTTTTGATTGAATTGAGAAGCCCCATTTGAAGAGTTCTACTACTTCAACACCTAAAACTTAATTCATTAAAGCCAACTTAATGAGCATAGTACACCCAAAAATGAAAATTCGGTCACACTTTTATACATGCTTTACTGTCACAAACCAGTTTGAGTTTCTTTTATCTGTTGAACACTAAAGAAGATATTTTGAAGAAAGATGAACACCTGTAACTATTGATCTCCACAATAGGAAAAACAACTACTTTGGATGTCAATAGTTCTAGGTTTCCAGCTTTCTTCAAAGTATCTTCTTTAGTGTTTAACAAGAAAGTCAGACAACTTTAGCACAAGGGTGAGTAAATAGGTTAATGTTAATTTTTGGGTGAACTATTCCTTTAAGAATAAAGAAACTCAAAGGTATGGAACCACTTGAGGGTGAGTAAATACTCATTTTTGGGTGAACTAATTAATTATTTAGGTGTAACAAGCTTAAGTTGATCCAATGATTTAGTTTTTTGATGTAGCTACACAGTTCTTCCTCCACATGCTGACCTTTAACACTCATATTTGATTTAGCTTTTTTTTGTTGGTGAATGAATGTAAAGCATTGACATACAGAAAAACATGGAGGGTAGAAAGGGAAGAATTGATTTGTTTCAGCACTCCACTCTAACATTACACCGACATCCAACGTCTTCATTAATTTAGACAAGCAAGTGCATGTATTTCATTCCAGCGCTGCATCGGCCACCACGCGAGCCCTTTCCTCACACGCAGGAGCGACAGCGGTCCATTTCTGAACGCAATCCAGTCGCATTTAGCGTGTAGCTCGACGTCTTTTCTGGCTTTATGAGTCCTGAAGTCTTTGAGCGTATGTGTGTGTGTTCTCTCAGGCCAGCTTCAGCGTGCTCACTGGAAACGGAGGAACAGTCACCATTGTCACGGGATTGAGCACTGTCTGACCCACCAGCCCCGGGTGATGGTGTGCCACCACGGCTGTTGGTTTTCCTACTACGGTGGCCTGTTGGCCTGTGACCGGCGTGCCGTTGACCTGTGCATGCGGATGGTGCGCCAGTGTGTGCGTGATGTGACCTACCACCGCCGGCTGGGAAACAGCCACCGACTGCGGGTACAGATGTGCAACGGGATGCACAGTGATGTGTCCGATTGGTTGGCCGCCGTTAGAGGGGGCTATGTGTGCCAGGTGCTTTGGTCCAGCGTGGATGACGGAGGCGTGGGACACTGAGGCGTGGGTGATGACTGTGGGTTGTGGAGGGGACAAGACATGGGACGGGGGCGCAGGGGCGATGGCCTGAGGGGTGAGAACTGCTGGCTGGGGTGGAGCGGAGGGTGGCAGGACGGGTTTGTGCTGTATGGAGATGTGTGTAGGGAGGATGGAGGGGGGAGGCATGGCTGCGCGGGGCTCTGCTGGCAGCGGGACAGGAGGTTTGGGTGCAGCAGACGAGGGTGGAGAGGAGAGCATGTCGTCTTCAGGGTCTTGGCTAAAGTTGTCTTCACCTTCTGGAAAGAGGATCAGAGGGATTAGATTTGATGTTGTCTGTTTGTCACTCAGAGAGGTGCAAGTCAGTGTTTATGAAATAATACTGTAGTTTTAGGGACAAATTGCCTGATTACAAACTAAGAATAATTAATACTATTTAGAATATGTAGACTGTTTCTGATGTGAGAAACCTTAAACATTAACCTTTCTATATATATATATATATATATATATATATATATATATATATATATATATATATATATAAATTGCACACAGTACAATAAGAATACATTAGTCAATGCATGTAAAACCAAACTAATAACAATCAATACTCACTAAAATCCAAATGAATGTTTGGTAACATCAGTAAATGCACTGAGTTAATGAACTAACAATAAATAACTTTACTACCATTAACAGATGATTAAATACTGTATTGTACAACTCAAGTGTTTTTATGTTAGTAAATACATTAACTAGCATTAACTAATACAACCTTATTCAGAGTATATACAGGAATCAGAGAGTAAAATTCAATACCTTTTAAGAATCTTTCCATACATTTTTTAGACCTCTTTGCCACTTTAGGTCTGAACCGGTAACATTGGCAACATTTTAAACATATTTACTAAATACTGATTGTAAGAAACTAATCCTAAACTGACGCATTATTCATATACTTTATAAAAATATTAATCCAGAAGGTGTCACCTATAGAACAGCAGAAATAATGGTGCTACCTTGGTTACTGCAGTAAACAAAGCAGTGTGACATCAAATATAGCAGGATTTTATCGATTTCATAAACTACACAACATCCCAAAATTTCATACTTTAGCATACAACTATAATTATCTAACTGTATTATCAAAAATGATGAAAATGATGAAAAACCTTTACAGCATTTAAGACTTTTTAAGGGCCTTAAATTTCTCTAAATTGATTTATCAACTTTTAATACTCTTTAAGACCCTGCGGGCACCCTGTTATTGCAGTGTTACCATATAAATTAAAATAAACATCTTTTCACAAAAGAAGATCAAAGAAAATATCAATTTGTGAAAAAACACCAAAATAAAAATCTTCACCAAGCCAAATCTTCATTTAAATATAAATGTTAATTGTAAAAATTCACTATTAAATTGACTTAATTTTAATATATATTGTATAATACTTTTGTAAATTGTTCCTGAACAATTTGTGAATATTGTGAATATTATGATTTAATGGTGCAGTAGGTGATTGTCTTCAGAAACATGTTTTGTTGTGCTGGTTGAAAGTCTCTTCACATTCTAATAGCAATGATTAAAGTAAATTATCTAAATTTATTTATATATTCTGGGTAAAGCATAAGACTAAAAAAAATGTTCATCCTATTAAATATTGTCAGGCCGACAATTCCCATTATTCTGATAAGCAGTCTGTCAACAAATGGAGATTTGTACATCTGTGCATCTTTTCATGCAGATAGATATGCTTTTTGCAGGTGCATGCGCGTTCAGGTGGACACGAGAGAAAGTCACAGCGATAAAAACAAATGCTGAATCAAAACTTGTTAAAAACCTGAATCAATACTGGAGTTAGTTTTGCACACTGGAGGAAGAATGACACCATGGCTAAAGAATTTCTTTTAGACAGGTAATGTTATGTTTTAAAACTATTTTAGTCACGCAGAGCTGAAGTAGATTGTGTTGTGTTATGAATGGGTTATCTGCACCGAAGTGTTGTTCAGCCACTGAAATCTCCTGGCGAAAGATTGATGTGACTATTTTCAATTTCAAAAGAGACCTTTTACAGCATCCATAATGTAGATTTTTTTGTTTAGTTGAACAACAAAACATCAGTAAACAGCACTATACCGCCTAGCCTGCTTTACTGAGCTGAAGCTGCTTTTATATTCACATCGGTTCATTTTTGAACAATGACAACCTGTGACGCAGCCCCTATATTGTTTACCACGCTACTCTGAATATTCAGTCTGAAATGGCATGTAAGTGTGGCTTAGTAATAAGTGTAATTCCTGCACACCACCGGCCACCCCCTAAGCATAGAGTAGTTGCTTTAGGACAAATCACATCAGAGAGCGAGATCATCGATTCTTGCGATGATGAAATATTGCACATTAAGTTTGGCTTGCTGCACAACTCAAAATGTGCTAGATATAAGACTATCATTCAGAATTGTAGTATTATAAAGTACTGTAATGTTTTCTAACTGGTGAATGACATGATCTAGTGGGTTGTCTGCTGTCATCTTTAAAGGGTCACAAAACACCAAAACAGATTTTTTGAGCTGTTGACAGTCATATGTGTGAAGCTGCATCACGGCCATGTGATCTTAGCGTGTATTCCAGCGTGGAGACTGGCTGTCTGTACCGGTGAGTACTTTGTGAAGTCTCTGAGTGTGCTGCATTCATTCATGAGAAAGACTTGGTTCAAACCTATCAGCGCGCTCTATTGTGTATGCGGTGCAACTTCATTAATATGCATGACTGTTTTTACCTGATACAGTGTTCAGACGGCAGAGAGACGCCACGTTGTGTTGCCAAAACAAGTGGAAGAAAAACAAGAACAGTTTGGAGACACTGGTCATCAGTGTTGTGTTTATTAATGTGCTGCAACAAAGGTTTTGTTTTCATTTTCCCGCTATGAGAGCGCAGCTGGGCTCACGTGTGGATTACAGTGCATGCGACGCACGACAAAAATGCGTGTGGATTACAGTGCACGCGACGCACGACAAAAATGCGTGTGGATTACAGTGCACGCGACGCACGACAAAAATGCGTGTGGATTACAGTGCACGCGACGCACGACAAAAATGCGTGTGGATTACAGTGCACGCGACGCACGACAAAAATGCGTGTGGATTACAGTGCACGCGACGCATGACAAAAATGCGTGTCTAAGGAACATTTTTTTACCCAAGAGCTTTTTGCATCTGGAAATGGTGAAATCCTGATTTGCCGCTCGTCTCCTTTTAATAAAGACGCGGCTGCAGTTGATGTTGATTGTCTCTACAGATTTGGTAAGTGTGTGTGATCAGTGGCCTTTGTTTGTTCCTTCAGATGGCAAAGTTAGTTCGTATCGTCAGCAGTACTCTATCGGTGTTTAGAGAAACACCTTAGTCAAATGATTTAATTACTAAGTTTACAGTACATTAATATCACAAAAATATTATGGACTGAAAGATTCTCTGTAAATGCTGCTCTCGCAGTGTAAATATTGCAATCAAACTATTACAGTCATGTTGAATTTTCGCCAAATTTTGTGACAGTCTACACACACGTGCGTCTATGTGCGGCATCAAACATTTCAGTCACTGTCTCCCTTACGCCTGTGTGTTTGTTTTGCCGCTGTAAAATAATGTGCGAGACTGATTGGCTGCATAAAATATAGCATATTTGCTATTAAACAATGGCAGAAAACACCATGTGAAAGAGTAGTGTGTCTCAATTCACAGTACACAGGAATAATGCAGAGTTTTTATTCTCTTATATGACGTGCGGTATCAAACATTCCTCAGCCACTGTCTCCCCTGCGTCTGTGTGTTTGTTTTGCCTCTGTGAAAATCAGCGCGTGTCCAAATATAAACTCCCATTTTTATCCAAATCCTTCCCTCTTTCCCTCCCCCGACACTCCCACCTAAACAGAGCTAGACACACCCACTTTCCTGACTTTTTCCGAAGTAGAGGTGTGAAAACACCCTGCTGAAAAAGGGGGGTTTCATGGCCTTTTAAGGTGTGTGTTCATGATTTCAGGAGCCGTGGCTTTGAATGGCAGGGGAGGGATTGTGTTTTCAAAGATATTGTGCTAACATATAGCATTTTGGCAGATCACCTACTGCACCTTTAATATAACCATTTCCTTTTTTTAATGCACCTTGAATTGTTATTTATGGCAGCGCTGAATTATGAATAATAAAAACAATAAATATTATTTTTAGAATGTTAATGAGAATTATAATGTTAATGAGAAAAGCATTAGCATTTTTTTTTAAATGGAGAAATATGGTAATATCCCTAACAATGTGTAATATTATTACATTTTAACACAAATGTATCATCAATGCTAAAGACAGTAGACCACTTCTGTGTGTGTGTGTATGTGTTGTACCTGAAGCTGTAGATGTGGAGGCCTGGTCATCTTCAGGCTGGACAGTCTGTCTCAGTATCCTGTTGATCTCTATGATGTCGATACACTGGCTCAGCTCGTTCTTCAGCTCTGCCAGTCTCTGCTGCGTGGCGATCTTCTCCCGAGCCAAACGCTCCATCTCGTGCTCGTACTCCTTCTCCTTACGCTTCAGAGTCTGCAGGAAACCAGATGGACAGGTATTTAATACTGACTCATATTTATTCACTGCACACGCTTATCCTCCCTCAGTCAAACACACTGTCGTTTCAGCGTGGCACATCTCTCAATTACCTGACAGTCTGAACACAAGTAAACGCTTTCATTCATGAAAAGTAAATGCAAACACACCCTGCTGCAGATAATAGCATGAGGAAAACTGCATCTGACAGCTTATGAGTTTAATAGTAAAGTCTGTTGAATTGTTTATCCTCCTAAACTAATAATGTTGTTTTATAATTATAAATATAGCTGTGTATCTGTGCAGAATTAAAATGTCAAATCAAATGTCATCGACTCCAATGGAAAGCATATTCACACGGTCTGAATCCTTTGTCCCCATATATAGTGCATTATGAGATTGACCAATAGAAAACAATAACTGTGACTGATTTCACCATCTTTTATAGTGTAGGGGTGGCATACTTTAGTTTCTAAAGTGTGTTTGATTGGACAGATAATCTGATGAGACGCTGAAGTGCAGCGTGATGTCATCAAAATCACTGATCCATTTCAGTGGAAGAGAGAAACCCATTATTATACATTTAATGTAGAAGTTCTCATTTTAAAGCAAGTGTATTCGCATCAGGTCACTTTCTGCGCTTCAGACCAAACACAATGTAATGTTTTTTCCTCTTCGGTGTGGTTGGCTTTTACACTGCTCTTTTTGCAAGTGATCCAGTGGTTGTAAACAAAACCACACACACACACAGACACACACAGACACACACACACACACACACACGTTAAAATCAGCTGTTTATTGGACAGAACTGCTCATGCTCCTGTGATGTTGCGTCTGCTGTTCTACCATCTAAAAAAAACGTCATCTACAAACTTTTGCTGGAGCTCTAAGGGAGTGTTCACATATTTGTGTTTATTCTAAAATCCACAAGCTGCGACCATTTTTTTGGTATTGTGACAGTTACTAAAGAAGCAGAATATTAAAGGAGAAAACAGTGGGCGTGGCTTGTTTTTTCTACTTTGAGCTCATTGGATGTAGTAAAGTAGGCATTTCATTCAGAAAGATGGGAAAAGGGTTTGGGGAGTGTACAACCTAATAGACACCTCCAGCTTACATCATTTCTGTTTGTTGTCAAAACTGACAGCTGGAGGGGCGTGGTCAAGTATGTTAGCCGCACCCATTAATGCAGACAAATGTAATCTGACAATAGAGGAATTACCAATTTACGTCGCGCATGACGTCACACGGGTCCCCGGTTGCAATAGCAAACATGTTGTGTTGTTCGGTAGGATGCTAAACTTAACTTTTACCGTATACCACACTGCTTTTAATGCCAACCTCAGACATGTTTGGCTAATAGGTAGCTGAATGGAGTGATTAAAAATTCAAAATTAAAAATGCTCGACTCTGCAGTTCTCATTTCATAGGAAGTAAGTTCACGCTATACTATATATTATCATTGCAACTACTAGGCATGGGCCGGTATAAGATTCTGACGGTATGATAACATTAGATAACAATATCACGGTATTGTGCTCACTGCTCTAAAATATATTCTTTTTAAATGTCTGGGTAAAAAAACAACTTCTCCCCCTTTGAACACAATATATTTTATTTGAGGAACTTTTGAAATATTTTGGGACAGTAAACCTGTCAGGCTAAATAATTCAACAGAATCATTGACTTCTGCTGTCTTCATTAGTTTCTAAAACACTGAATTCCTTACAATTTAAAATGGCAACTTTGGATATATTTTCTGCTGGAGATACTGTTGTCCTAAAAACAAAATAATAATAAAAAAAAAAAAACTTACATTGACCATAGGAACAGTATAGCAGAAAATTTTCCAAACTGTGATATTCCTTGAAACGGTCTCAAGCCATAATGACGTAGAAAATAACAACTTTACATTTTCCGTTGGTCTTAGTATGTGTAACTACAGAAGAGTCTAGCTTAAAATAGGTAAATTATAAAATGTCTTTGGTCATTTTAAAGCATTAGGTAATGGTCTAATCCGATTCAATGATCTGTACTAAGCTAAGCTAAAAGTGCTCCTGCTAGAACCAGAGATTGGCTCAATTGATAAAAAAAATGGTAAAAATCAACTGTTTGACTCTAGCGGAATTATAAATTGAGCTTTTTCTTTTTTTTTTTTAAGTGGTGTATTCCTTTAAGTTTTTATATATTTACAGCAGGACTTGATCTTAATATTGCAAGAGTTTGGGCATTAAAAGATAATCAATCCAACCAGTAAATCTAAAAATGAGTTTGCCTTTTTAAAACAAAGCAGTAGTTGAAACTCATAAAGCCAGCAAGAGACACGGTAGCACAGCAGTCACACGGACAAATAATTTGACCCAGTTTCTGTATTAGTCAGCTGACCCTCGAACCAGGCTAACGGGAACAAACTGTTTAGACTTTAAAACTCGAAGTAAAGCAGCTTCGCCCGTCCACATTCACGAAGCGTGTGTAAAAGAGGCTGAACTGCTCGGCGACAGCATGTTTAACATATGTGATCATCCCATTTCAGGAAACAAACCGTCCAGAGAGCAAAGCAGTTTTACACACCCGGCCGTCTGTCAAAGCCTTAAACATGTGACACACACACTGTTCACTTCCACCGCCATCCATCCCTCCCTCAGTTCAAATCTGCCAAAAAAACTGTGTGACAAAATGAGCATTTTGGCTGTGGATTAGGCAGAGGCGTGTGGAGTCACAGAGGACTGCGCTATCCAGAAGAACAGAGATGCAGATCATGCAGAGGTGGAGGGGGTTCTCCTGCGCGTCTGGGATTATATAACCCACTGATACAGTATTAAGGGAATATGAATGCGACTGGTGCAGTAGGTTGAGAACACACAGAAAAAGAGAGAGAGAGTGTGTGAAGCCTGATCTAGGATTAGTCAGATTGGACTATCTGGCTATAAACCCGCTTCACACAGCAGGTCAGAACACATACGCACACAACAAAGGCACACAGCAATATGTGCAAGTTGCTAGGTATGGGCAGGTATAACATTCTGATGGTATGATAACCTTGGATAAAAATATTACAGTATCATGGTATGACTGTATTGTGATTACTGCTATAAAATATATTCTTTTTAAATGTCTGGATAAAAAAAAAAACTTTTTTCCCCTTTGAACCCAATATATTATATTTTTTTAAAGATTTATGATATTTTGGAGCAGTAAACTTGTCAGGATGAATAATGAAAATAAATCATTGACCTCTGCTGTCTTCATTATTTTCACTGATTTCTTTATCATTTAAAACAGCATCTTTAGATATCTTATATAAAAAACTCAATAAAAAAAAAATCTTCCACATACCTTAGGAACGGTATTACAGAAAATTTCGGTGGTTTTAAAACCTTAACTTTTCCAAACCGCGGTTTACCTTGAAACCGTCACACCTGTTTTCTGTATGAATGATATACAGCCAGCCTTACTTTAAGAGTTAATACACACAGAAATTAATATTATGTTATTAATAATTACTCGCCTTTAATGTCATTCCAAACTCCTGAAACAGTTGTTCATCTTCAGAACACAAATAAAGGTATTTTAGATAAAATCCAAGAGCTCTCTCATCCTCCATAGAAATCAAGATTCCCGTCTCAAAGCAGGAAAAAACATCCTCAAAACAGACCATATGCCTTCAGTGGGTCAATCGGAATATTATAAAGCTAGGAGAACACATTTGTGTACACATGAAACAAAAAAAATGAATATTCAACAGTTCTGTTTTGAGTTGTTCTTATTGGTCAAACATTGATTCAGTTGTGAATATGTTTTTATTGATTATATTGATAATGTGCAATTATTATAAAGCAATTTCCAGCAGCATGCTTGATTCATATATTCTATTAAATGAATCCTTTATAGATGCAGCTATTGTTTTTTTTTTAAATAGATGGAGGTTTGATATGCCCCATTCACACAGGGTGTCAGCAAGGCAAGTTTTTTTATATTGCACATTTCATACGCAATAGTAATTCAAAGTGTTTTACATAAACAAGGATAAAAGAAATAAGAAAATACAAATTCAGCATCAACACTTCCCATTCACTTTGAATATGTGACGTCAAGCATTTCCGAACTGAATTATCGATTCGTCAGCGGCGCGTTGCTCGCTGCAGAAGTTGGAAATTTCTCGACTTTAAGTGCCAATGGAAGTGTCAGCCAATCACATCGCTTTATGCAAATACCCCAGCTCAGACAGTGGCCGACTAAAGACTAATTTCATTGGCTGATGCTGCTATGATGATCGCGTCAGCCCCAACTTCAGACTGTCAAGCGTTGACGCTGAAGCCCTGTGCAAATTGGGCGATAAGACTAGTCAACTGGTCAGTTACAAAACTTCAACTGAACCAGTGATGCTAGAATAGACTGTTTTGGTAGTGTAACCATACCATATTCTTTTGATAGCTGGCACAAGAGTACATTACTTAAGGGTTGAGCTTGACCAAAGACTATAATACACAAAACATGCCACTCTCACTCATCTGGTTTTGAATGGGGAAAAATACAACAGGTCAATATGGACACCCTAGCAAAGCAGCAGCCAATCATTGATCACTATAGAATGATGAGTCTCTGGGGACTTCATAGTAAAGAACCCTCTGGGGTTGGTAAACACTGGAATCTTCAAAAAGCTTGAAAGCTCTACTTTTAAAAGAACACTTGAAAACGAAACGTTCCCTGGTTTTGTAATCTGAATGAAATGAACGCAAGGTGCAGTCCTGTCTTGGCAACCACAGAAGAGCAGCGTGATCAGACGTGGCATTATTCAGAGGGCCATGCACAGTTTAATTGACAGGATGACATCCGATCCCATCCTCCAGAAATGACTACAAAAGAGCTTGGTATCATGAACTCCATTTGATGTGGAATTTGATGTTTCTTCATTCACAATAAGGCTGCACATGCTTATCCAACAAGCATTTCAAAAATGAGCACCAAGTGAAAGGACTTACCCTAAAAGCCGTTCACATATTGCGTCTTTTGCGCGAAGAAGTTTGATATTTCTAAAGGAGGCACAGGGATTGTGAGCGCATATTGGGAGGGACGTCCTCACGTTTTCCAGGTGCAACTAGTTGAAAACATCTCAACTTTTCAGAATGCTGTAAGCCCACCGAGAGTCACGTGACAAGAACTGACTGAATCAGCTTCATACTATTTATGAAACTGATTTACATTTTGGTAGACTAAATACCTCAGACAAACACAGAAGAACCAAAAACTGCAATGATTTTATTTTCCCCATAATTAAAACGGTATCAGAGCTGCAGCAATGTTTGTTAGTTTGTCATCCTCTGAAAACAGTTGATGATTGACTAGCAACAATAGATGACAAAAGGACCACGAGCCCAAATTGCGTTAAAAATGATGAAGGAAACGACTCACTTTACATGCGCTTTTAGACGTGATGTGTGAATGGCAAATTAAACAGACTTGGGCTAGACTTTTGGCTGAATGTTATCGGTTTACTGAGAATCATCACCAATGTATGTGTAACGAAGACCAGCTAGCGAAGTGCAATGTAGGTAAACCTCACTCCTCTGACATCTAAAGACGCTCTAGCGACAGAAGCTAGAGGCCATGGTCTTAAGCCTCCTTGTTAGAGCAAATGACTCCCATACAAAGAATCACCAGTTTGATCACAACTCAGAGCTGGTTGGGTGCAGAAAGACTGGTGGGTTACACATGGGGGCCCTTCCGGGATGGGAGTGAGGTTTAGATGGGCGAGTGTAACATTGACCAGCTAGTGAAGTACTATGCAGGTAAACCTCACTCCTCTGACCTCTAAAGGTGCTCTAGCGACAGGTCTTTAGCCTCTTTGTTAGAGCAAACAACTCCCATACAAAGAATCACCAGTTTGATCGCAGTAGGGCTGTGCGATTTGGGGAAAATATCTAATCATGATTTTTTTGACAGATATTGTGATTTGATTTACAACTTAATTCAAGCTTCAAGCTGATTTTAATTTAATTCAAGCTTCAGCTCAATAATCTGTAAGTCGTGGCAACAATTTTGCGACAGTTCTTAAAAATGGCCTGGCTTTGTTCTGTGTCTGTGACCAAAATATTCCCAATAATCACAAATGCTGTTTTTCTTTAATATTATTCGTCTATTAATGCTTCTGAAGCAGCAGATGGCATAATCCCACTTGTCAGCGCTTTCCTGTTTGTTTTCTTTTTTTTTCTTGTGTGAGTACTTCAGTTGTGCAGTTCTGATTGGACAGAATGAAAGTGCTCTCACTCAATTGGTTAGTTATAAAGCCCGTCAGATCACCCAATTTCAGCACGATTTCCTTGATGTAGGGTGTCATAAACGACAAATGGACGTCGTGACACAACATTCAATCGTTTCTTCTTGTGTAATGTGGCATAGTTCACGACAACCGATACCATGTCTGCGATGCCTCACGACACCATCGCAGAAAGTCTAGCATGTTTCATTTTCTGAAGCATAGCAGACTGGTTTTGAAGCGCTTTACCTCAGATGTTATTCGTTATTTTTGTTTACATATATATTTATATTGCAGCCTCTTGCGATTAACTAATCTCAAAGTTTCAAATAGTGATTGCGATTCGATTTCGATTAATCGCACTTCCCTAGTGGGTTACATGTACAATAAGACAAGGGAAGGACAGAGCATGACGTGGATCGCAACTTTATGGTTTAACTATAAAATAGGAGTACTGTTGGCAGTGGAAGTGTTACCAATACCGAACTAAACCGCACAGCTCAGTGGAAATGAGGCATAACCTGCACTCATATAAAGAACACGTATAAAGCACCGTTACACAAAACACTCAAGTGCTGTAATTCAGCTGCTGGTAAAACATCATTATAACAGTGCTCCATCAGGCCCAGTCAATAGTGATGTGTGTATAGACCTGCTCTGTCTGACCCCAGATCAGCTTCTGTCTTCAGTATATGAAGAAACACCAGATATCCCTACAGACCAGATCTCCACATCCCACTGGATATCACCACGGCAACAGCTGGAAGACGCCACCGTCTGCTTGGCAACAGAGCAGTGAAGGAGCAGCGCAGATGAAGAAAAGGAGACTCCTAACTAATGCCATCAGCAGCTCAAATCCACCTCCAGGGTTTCACCGCCCTCTGAAAATCTGCAGCCCTGATCCTCCTTAACATTCACTGTCATCACAACAATACTGGACAAGAGATTGGCATAATAGAGCGCTCAAGTCACACAACATTTCAACATTTGGTTTAATACATACTTAAGCAGACCTTTAAAAAGTTCACTTTCTAAGGTCAAATGAAAGGTTTTATTTCAAGTATAATTAGGTTTTAATAGTTTTAAGTTGCTCTATGTTAGTCAGCATAAAAAGTGCTTTACTATAATTGTATCAGGATGCTGTTGTTCCATATTGCACTTAAATTGAGTATATTTCAGATGTACTTAATCTACAACTCTATCATTATAAACATATTTGATTGCATTAAACGTTTCAGCTGAAATGATTGGATATATCGGTGAAGTATATTTCTGTTTACCAGGCATACATGCTTGTTATTAACAGTAAATTTAATTTTAATCGCAGAACAATAAAAGGAAGTTACATAAAGATGCGTGCAGGACCTTCATAACTAGGACAAACAGTACTCTTAAGTTTAACCAATCACATGTACTATAAATAAATAAACTCCTTATCTGACATGCAAATGGCATGATTAAGCATTTAAAACATTACATTTAACTCAAGCATTTTGTTTTTAAGTATAAAAATACTTTCAGAACTAAACTGAACTTCAATACTGAAAACGGTTTCAATTTACTAGAACTTCTATGTTAAGCTGCTTTGACACAATCTACATTGTAAAAGCGCTATAGAAATAAACATGATTTGAACTTTAAGAAGTGCTTTTTTTTTTAAAGGTAAGTGTTGCCTTTTCACTCAGTTCTTAATGAATCAAGGATGTTACTGAATTCACTCAAACTGTGAGAAAATAACATTTCTTAGCTTCAGTAAATAATTTGAAAGTGTGCACATGTCCATTTTCCGCAGTGTTGTGTCCTATTCAGCTGTGGTAAGTGTTTATTAGCAATGTCACAGCAGCCACAAAAATGCAAAGAAAAAGATTTGTGTAGAATAATAACTCTATAATAAAATAATAATAATAATAAAGTTTTGTAGAATAATGATTAGTAAAATATGAAATGAATATCATCATCATTGGCTTTCAAATGGGCTAAAATTATTTTTTATCTATTAATTTATTTTTTTATTGCTAATGTGTCAATATCTTGCAATAAACCTTAAAAAAACAGAACCTTCCTCAAATTCCTAGATCATCTATGAAAGCCTGGAGATAGACTTTTGATGTTACACAGTCACAGGCTGTAAACACACACACAAATACTCGAAACAATCTCAACTGTGGTACTGGGTTAACAACAATCCCATCTTGACATAGAACAAGGGAGGGGTTATAATTAAATATTTATTTAAAATTAAATATCCTGTTGGGTTATTAAAAAAGTTTGCTTTGATGCTTTTAAAATAACAACATTGCCAAAAAAAAATAAAAAGTTTAAAAATCCCACAAACCCACAACCACTAAAAGTGTGGTCAGAGCAGTGAAGGAGCATCAGCAGCTCACGTTCACCTCCAGGGCATCATCGCCATCTGAAAATCTTCAGCCCTGATCCTCTTTAACATTCACTGTCATCACAACAATACTGAGGGTGAGATTGGCATTGGGGTTTCGAGTATCACTGCATTTCAAATAAATGTAGTCAAGTTTGTTTTGGTGCTTTCAAATAACATTGTTTGCCAAAAAAAATGGTTTTAAATCCCAAAAGCCCACAACCATTTATACTGTGGTCAGCCACTCGACTCTTTCACACTACTGAGTGTAAAATAATAGAGAAGTGTAATTTATCTGCACCCAGATCAGATTCAGCACCAAAATTTAGGCCAAATCCAAATTTTATTTTATACTCCTACGTAACATTAACAATAAGGGTAAGGGTAAAGAAATAGAATCAAGACTGGGCCTTAATCTGCATTCAGTAAAATTCCTGCTGATCCCAAACCACCAACTCTGACCGTCATGCTCTCCTTAGTTTCATTAATTTATGAGACTATTGTCAGGGGCGCACATGACTAGTACACACCAGTGTGCATGCACGATTCAGATTTATACATTTGAAAGTCAGGAGCAAGCCAGGTAATCGAGAAAAAAGTGAAAGGACCAGTTGCTCAGGTAAATAGAAATCTGAAATCTTGCAATATGCAAATCAGACATTTAAAATGAGGCTTCATGATGTTGGAAAAAACAACATTGCATTATTTAATTTCTCTGTGATATATATTACGATATGAACATGATTTCAAAACGATATTTAAAAATAAATCTTTTTGGGGAGAATTCATAATTTTACATTGATGGATAGTGCATGTACATACAATATAAAACTAATTCAAGAATAAATGAATACATTAGAACAAAGATACAAATGAAATAAATGGTGCTTTATTGCATTGTGGAGTCTAACAGTATTGAAGTACAGAAATGAAATAATCAAATGTAAAATAACAGTGTAAAGTAATCAACATTTGATCAAACGTATACATTTTAATCTGATAAGTGGATCAAAACCTTTCAAAGTATTCAAATACAGCCATTCTTGTCTTAGGGTAATTTTGAAAAACCTTTTTGATCCACTTCAAATGTTGACTACAGCAGTCTTCATTATGTATATATATAATTAAATACCATTAATATTTGTTAAACATACAAATGCAATTATTTTTCGTGCCCAAATCGTTTAAGATTGCTTAAAATCTGACATAGTCAAAAAAGGTGTCATAAATACAGTGAGAGAAATAAGTGTCGAACATCACTTTTTGTTTCAGAAAACATATTTCTAAAGGAGCTGTTGACTTAAAATTTCCACCGGATGTTGGTAACAACCAAATAAATCCATATATTCAAAGAAAACAAATCTAATTAGTTTACAAATTAAGTTATATGTATTGCCAGGCGGAATCTGCAGACATTTTTTGCTATTTCTGCGCAGAATTTTGTTAAAAATCTTATTTTTATGTGGAATGATTTTGGGTTAAAGTAATACCCTTTTTAACTTTTATTCAATGTTTACAATGCAAATTCAATTAGATCCACTTTATTTGGTAAACAAAGCAAGTCTTCTATATAATATCTCTACTAAAAGACAGAAAATTTTACTGTACAAACTGCATTGTAAATAAATCATATCAATATTTTCACATTAGTCAATAATATTACTGTAATTTATTTCAAAACTGAATAAATATAAATGTACACACATTTACACAAGTAAATATACAATGAATGAGGAGCTAAAAATCTGTGGAATTCTGTGCGCGCAGATTCCGTGTGGCCCTAGTTATTTGTAATAAAATTAAATGACACGGAAAAGTATTGAACACATGAAGAAAGGGAGGTGTAGAAAGGCAGTAAAAGCCCAGACAGCAGATGAAATCTCTCAGTAGTTCTTCAGCGTCCCTCTGTCCTTCGTCATTGTAAATTAATATTAGCTGCTTCAGTCCTACATCTACACTAGCAGCATGATGAAGATGAAACCAGAGTGGACATTTTAGCAAAACAATGATCCAAAACACAGCCAAGGAAAGTCTCAAATGCTTTCAGAGAAAGAAAATCAAGCTGTAGAATGGCCCAGCAAATCACCGGACTTGAATCCAATAGAAAATACAAAATAAAGATCAGATTGGATAGACGAGACCCACAGAACATGAAGATTTTACACAGAAGTCTGTTAAAAAAAACTCAAACCTGAGCAATGCATGTGACTTTATTCTCTTTATATGAGAGGTTTCTTTAAGCTGCCATCAAAAAAAGCCTTTTATTTAAAGTATTGACTACATTTCAGTAGTTCAGAACTTTCTCCTTGTGTCATTCTATTGTTATAACACACAACTTTTTTTTGTTATATTTTCTTGTTTTTATTGTTTGAGTTTTTACTAAAATCTGATTCAATCCCATGTCAACAGCTCCTTTAGAAATACTTTTGCCAGGAAAAAAACATGTGTTCAATAGTTATTTCCCTCAATGTATGTGCAACATCTAATTAAAATCATTGCAAAAAAGGCAATTTATATATGAATATATGACAGGATGGCTGTGCCAAAAACAGTGTGATGATCACATCTCCAGATACTCCTTTGAGTGCCAGACCTAAATAATTATGTGTACCTCTGACTTTGGTCCAAAAAAAAAAAAAAAAAAAACACGAACACACAAGGTCACAAACTCAAACAATGAATCCTCACCTACATCAACAGAAACACCAAACGGCATGCATCACACATCCATAATGAAGCAGCATTTGATGACGCACCGCCTCATTTGAACAGCATGTGTGGGTTTGGTTTGGAGGGAGGAGAAAGAAGGACTGCCTCAGAACAGAGCTTTACGTCAGCAGACTCGCGCTCTCCATGTGCTCATGCCTCACGTGGACACAGGAGCAACGGAGAGACGGAGAACAGAGCTAGCAGCAGAGAGAGTAGCGTGCGAGCAGCGGCCCACATTCCCTCGCTAGTGTTTATCGTGCGTTTATAACCGTCGCCAGCTCCAGCTTTACAGCTCTCCAGAGCATATTAACTCAAAGGTGCATCGTTCATAAACAGGTCAACCTTCTGCCCACGCTGCTGTGCTAATTGTCAGGGCTGGAAATTAAATGATCGACTGTGACCTTGGAGCTTCTACGTCAGCTGTGTATATGTCGGTGTTAAAGGGACAGTTCACCCATGTACTGTTTGTTCAACAGAAAGAAACTGAAATAGGTTTGAGCTTATGAAAGGTTTGATCCACTGGAGAATGAGTAAATGGGGAGTCCATTTTTAGTTTGTCAGTGTCAAAAAGCCATCATAATTATTTTGCATTTTGCCTGGCAGAGCTTATGTCTACAGTCCTGATGATAACAACCAAAAAATGAGTCATTTTCATTCATTTATTCATTTTCTTTTCGACTTCGTCCCTTTATTAATCTGGGGTCGCCACAGCGGAATGAACCCCCAATTTATCCAGTATATGTTTTACGCAGCGGATGCCCTTTCAGCCGCAACCCATCTCTGGAAAACATCCATACACACTCATTCACACTCATACACTATGCACAATTTAGCCTACCCAATTCACCTGTACCGCATGTCTTTGGACTGTGTGGGTGAAACCGGAGCACCCGGAGGAAACCCACGCGAACGCAGGGAGAACATGCAAACTCCACAAAGGAAAGCCTACTAACCCAGCTGAGTCTGGAACCAGCAACCTTCTTGCTGTGCAGCGACAGCACTACCCACTGCGCCACTGCGTCGCCAATGAGTTATTTTAAGGATCGAAATCATTTCATTTACTGTTATTTTTTTTCTATATACTAAAGCCTGAGCTGATGTTTGCATTATTACACTCTCGAAAGTCAAGCAATATTAATTTTGATGCATAATTAGGCTATTTTGTAGTGTCAGAGAACAAAACCACTCACACTTACAACTATTTCAGTATATTTGTAAAACAAACTCTGATAACTCTACAAGCACACCACACAAAATTAGAACTACATCATTTCATTATTTAGAAAACTGGGAAAAAGCTATTATTTGTTTGACATCCTAAACCTGATTTTTTATTATTAATTTTTTTTCTTCACTAAATTAACAGTACCATCAGTTTACACATTTTAACATCTTTTTAGCCTGTTTCTACTGAGTGGCATGGTACGGTGCGCTTTTATTCTACTGTCAAAATGGTACCAAAAGGCAAAGCCAGACCCTCAGCTGAACACTATTGGTTTAAAGAGAAGCTTCACTAGCGTGTGCACAAGCCAGCAGAATGAAAACAAAGAAAGCGCCATTTTTAAATACACAGCTGAGCCGTTACATTGTAATAATATATACATATAATAAAGAGACATGGTCGACCTGAGCTCAAACAAACCCTGTCTATTTAGATCTTCACTCTAAACAGTTTTAAGCGCAGAATGGAAACTACAGCCCATCTTTTACAAAACTTGATTTGTTTAAAACATTTTTTGAAAATTGTTACATTTTAAAGTCTTGTCAACTAAATGGATGCTTTTTTTAACAGCATTTTATTTAATTGACACTGGATGTAAATATTATTAATGAGCGCAACTACATTCTGTGCAAATTTTGTATTCAGTGCTTCCCACAGGTTTGAAATATACTTGCGGTGGTAGCCGGATTGAAACACACCTTTTAACCATGGCACACGATACATGTGACAAAAAAGTGATTTTTAACAATATTTGTATTTATTATGACACTGTTTCTTTTCAATGGGTTGAAGTTTATTAAAAAGACTGTTAAAATAAAACTATTTTGTTAAAATAAACTATTTGTTTTACTTTTATCCTATTCAGGAGCCATGTGCATCCACTGCCAAAGCATGTTAGATATCTATAAAATATGTAATATTTCAACATTATCAAAAAAAAAATAAATAAATAAATAACTAAAAAAAAATTTATATATATATATATATATATATATATATATATATATATATATATATATATATATATATACATACAGCAAATGAGAAATAAATGACATAAAGGTATAGAAACAGACAAAATCTCTAAAAAGTAAAATAAATACACAAATTAAGTGTAGATTATTTAAATGAGGCAAATTAGTTAATTAACTGGTGTAAATACATCTTGCAGCCAATTCAGATGTAATTTTATCCTCTCTGAGTATATAGAAAAGTTTTTCTGAGTCTTTAAGATCAAAGAATTTATTATACAATGTTTCTCTAGCTCTTGCGGCTGCGCACGCAGTCAGCTGTGAAGCTAAGCGAAAGTAAATCAGGCTTAAATTAAAAATGACGACGGCTTAGAAAGCAAAACCAAAAGCCAAATCCTGTCCCCTTAGCAAAGGGTCAAAAGGGACCTTTACCTAGCACGACAAAAGGTGGAGCTAGACACACAGCTGAATGCTATTGGTTTACAGATATAACTCATTTGCTCGTGGACAAGCAGGAGAATGAAAACAAAGGAACTGCCATTTTTAAAAACACACCCGAGACATCACACCATTGTAATATATGCATATAATAACAAGCTATTATCCACCCAAGTTAAAAAACATTGCCATCATCTCGATGAACAGCCACAAAACCAAGAAGAACTATATCTGCCTTGTCCTGTTGTCGTTTTATGAGGCTGTCAAAAAGTGCGAGTGGTTTCACTTTCTCCAGAGAGCTCGGCGCACGTCTAAATTTGAAATAACGAACTTCTTGAGCTGATGATAATAACGTGCACGTAATTATTGAAGTGCTTCTGACATCCGATCCTTTCAGAAAAGTACAGATGTGAGAGTGAAGCAAATGATTCTTTCAGCAACCTAAAAGATGGCATGATTAACTATTATCATCGCCTTTTGGACTATTGTGAATTCAGAATGACGGAATTACTTTCTAACAAGGGGCTACATGTGCTGCTGAAGATTAAAGACACAGATGAGAGGTTTGCACTGACTGTGGGCTATATTTCGTGTTGTTTTTGAACCCAAATAAGGACTAAATGTATGCTGTGTGTAGTTTTTCTGTAATTGAAAGCATATCAGAGACTGTAAGGGACTGTATGTGTTCATATGTGGCATTTTTTTTTTTTTTCATATAATCGTTACAGTAGGCTTACAGTTATAATCAAATTCGTTTATAGAAATGTTAGTAATGAACATTTATACACAAGTATTTATGTGTATAAAGCATCTTGTTTTGTGATGTGCTTCTCATATGATATGTGAACGACCCGTACAGCTTTACTTTAACATTTCTTCGAGCGAGAATGACATTGTCTGAACACTTTCTGTCGTAAACCATGCCCACCTCCACTGGTACTTTTTTGGCAGTGGAAATGCAAGCCTGATAAAAAGGTGGTCCGTTCCGACCCGTACCGTACCACTCAGGGGAAACGGGCCATTAGAAACCTAGGATGGATGCATTTTTAAGCCTCAAAAAGGAGTGTCTCTGCAGAGCACATGAGAATTTCTGTGGGAGTGTTGACAGTTCTTGCGCACACACAATGAGGAGGATACGTGTAGGACGAGAGAAGATACAAAATGCATAAAAGAATGAAAATAATTGTTTTTTTAAATGTCACCAAATATACTTGAGCGGCCGTTAATATACCTCGGCAGCGCGTGATCGAATGAAACGCTAACCTACAACTTTACTAAATATTTTATATACAACAAAGTCATTACAATAAACCACCCTCTCAAGTTTCTAGACTTGCAGCATTAGAAGTTCAAGAAAATCAAAATGGATCAAGAAACAGACAACTGGGCAAAAAGACAGCACTTTTTGGTAGGAAAAGAAGCGGGGACGAGGGTAAGGAAAAAATATAATGAGCCCACATGGAGAAGAATTGGACCTGCAATATTTTGGCAGAGGTAGATGACACCATTCTGCCAGTGGAGTATGTGTGAAGAAGTGGATGTGGGTGGGGGAACAGGAGGGAAAAAATGACTACAAATCCACATCTTGTGACCCTATATTCCCAACCCATTTTCCACTGTTATTCCACAAGTCAATATGACTTGGGATTAAACTATATTGTGACTTATGGCCGTACGCGTTTGCTGGTTTTGGCATGTTTAGCTTGTTCTTATATAGGTCAGAGGAAACAAGTTCACAATCAAATCTCCATCCGCACATTTAATCATTAACTTTTACACACTGACATAACAGTCCATACCGGCTGGCCTATAAATGGAATAAGACTGTATGTGTCTCTAGGCGAAACACATAAAAACATGCCTCCATCACCACACATCTAATACCAAAACAAATATACACCACTGTGCTAAGGTCTTAGGACAACATCAGCTTGATTGGCTATGAATTTTGTAATGGTACTGTAAATATTTATCCATATTTAATTGTAAGTCTCTTCATCAAGACAGAAGCAGAAAATATGCAGATGATAGGGGTGTCACATGACCAAAATGTTAATATTCGATACCAATACCTGGTTTTTGTAACTAAATTCAGTATCAAAGCAAAGCACAAAAATCCAACAACACACTACACTACCTGACAAAAGTCTTGTCGCCTATCCAAATTTTAGGAGCAACCAATAGTAACTTCTAGTTGATCATTTGGTATCAGAAGTGGCTTATATGAAAGGCAAAGGACTCTAGATTACACCTATTTTACCCAAATAAAATATGATCATGCCTTGACATTTAATTATTTAATTAGGACAGTAAGGTCTGACTTTGCTTAGGCAAAAGTCTTTTTTTAGTTTTACTTTAAAAAAAACATTTTAAAATTGCACTTTTTATATACAACATAGGCCTAAACATCTAGTATCTGGTTCAAGTCGCAATTCAAGAGAAATATAAACTGATTATTTAAACTAAAACTACATCTCTCATTTGATCCAAAAAAAACTTCAATATTTATTATGAAAACAAAGGGGGCTTTGCACAGTACATTTTAAAGATAATTTGGATTTCATAATGTAAACATTCTTAAAGAAGTATTCTTATCATAGTGGTATTTTAACTATACTACGACACCTTACATACACCATACATACATAAATATTTAATGCTACAGGGAAAGGCCCTAATCAATTTCAAATTGAATATAAAGTTTATGAGCATTGATCATTTTATTATGATAGCATTTGCCATTTTAGAAATGTAAAGAATATGATAATATGATGATGATAATAATAATGTTAAGAAAGAAATGTATTAAATTATGATACAGATGCAAATATCATAGTTCCACTGGGGTTATGCTATTTGTAAAAGTCTTTAAGTATGGCTCTACATGTGACATCTGTTATGCATTAAGGTTTTCATTAAATTAAGGGTGATTTAGTTAAGTATTTATAATGATATGTTTCATTAGTCCTTCATTTTTGGGATTATGTTAAGGTGAAATGATGAATTATGCAGGATACCAAAAAAGTGTGTCATCTTGTTGCTTTTGCACGTATTCTGGTATTACAGAAACTATGCTTGTGTTGTAAATTACTTCAAAACTGTCAAAAGTTGAATGCTGGACCATCAGAAGTGCCCCGTTTGCTTGGATAAGATGAAGAAAAACTGAAAACGTTTTGACCTTAAATTCTAACAAGGAAAGACAAGTGTTGATTTTGGGAGAACCATTCTGTTAACAGCCCATAACGGTCTTGAAGCAAAATATGTTCATCATCATTATATTATTTCCTTCAACCAGATGCACATAAAAGCCTTGTTGTAAAGCACACATGCTCAGCTCATCTCTGCCCTACCTGGATGTAGCGGAGGGCACTTCTCAGGACACTCAGATTGGAGGTTTTCTTTTCATCCACATTCGGAACGTTCCTCTTGAGGGTCTCAAAACATTCTTTCAGATGTGCTCGTCTGTGACAGACAGAAAAAACACTGATTGTTCTTTTTCTCATGTTTTGAGCACAGCAAATGAGAGTTTTATCATGTTTGCAATGGAAGAAATAGCCGTAAAACATCAACAGAAGACTGTTTTGCAACATCGTATTTGCTACTATGGTTACTAACAGGGCAAAGGCCTCTGAGCCAATAAAAACAAACAGTGCACTAATTGCGAAGCGAGCAAGGGTTAATGCGTTTGTGATCAGTCCTGCAGGCAAACGACTGACATTAAATCAACTGCACTGACTCCAAATACACTGCTTCTGTTTGTCGTAATGAACAAGCATGAAAAAAAAACACAAACAGAAGTTCACCCACCTGTTCTTTTCCAGCTTGTTATGAACTTCTCGAGTTCCGGCTCTGCAGGAAAGATATTGCACATTGTTTATAGACTGCATGTAAACTTTTATAAATCAATCGAGATATTTCATATGAGTCACTTGCATGTGTGTAGGAAGTTCACAGTAAAAAGTGGTCCACGAGTCTCCTGAATCCGAATGGTAACTTTAATGAACAACAAAGCAAAACATCACTGAAAATTAGGGGCGCAGCACTACAATGATATGCAAGGGATAATGTACATCTAGACTGGTGTGTTCTCGCCGAATAAACCCCCGCTGATTATTCATGACTGAAGGGCTTTATTCTGTGAAAACAACTGCCTAGATGTAAATTATCCATTTATTACACAGCTACTTGACACAAAATTAAACAGTTAGAAAACACTGATCTGCGCTGTAATCATTTATTCGCTCTTTAATTAAACGTAGAAAGAGAAATGGCTGAATGGAGCCTACACTAACCTATGTACAGTCACAAGATGATGCCAAGATCAGAAGTGTGAGAACAGTAGCGTGGAAGATTAGCATGTAAATGAATATAAATACGCTCACTAACTGGCAAGATGATTTGTAGTATGTGGATGAGCCTATGTTATTAATTTAATTGCTTGTTATGGGAATAACATATTATGGAATGTTGTGATTGACCAATCAGAATCAAGTGCTCCAAAGTGCCGCATAAAATAAATCAATACAATTACTTCTCCACTAATGCCAGATACTTCATGTAGCCTTGGAGAACATGCACACAGAGATGTATTTTGCTCAAATTTATTGGTAACGTTTAACACCTTGTAACAAAGACCACAGATGCGCAAAACAGCGGGTGTAAAAGTGTCAATGTTATAAAATGCTTTGGGTTCATTGTTTTTGGTTTGATGGGCTGTGTTAAAAACTGGTCAAGCAATGAAATTGGAGTGTTTGTTCAAGTGCCTTAAGCTGCTGAAGTCACCGTACAACACGACTTTGTGGCGCTCAAGCACAAAACAGTCTAGTCGATAACACAAGAACTACAGATCGAATAGAATTTGATGAGTTTCATTTCATTTCACTTCATTTTATTTTACGTGACTTTTTCCAACAAATGTTTGACCAGGTGTTTATGTGCTGTATTGGAGGAGGGTAAACAGAAGTGGAAAAGCTTACGTTATAAATTCTCAAGGAAAACCATGAGGGTTACATCACCTTCTGTAAAACAAGTGAGTGTCAGAAATGTAAGGTTGTGTAGCGCCGCCTTGTGTACCGGGGGATTTCTGCTTTTCATTAAGTAATTGAGTGAGAAGATTTTTCTTCTTATTTTTTTTTAAAACATAAATTTGTGGTTAGAATTGGCACAGTGTTTTGAAATGTATGAAACAATCAGTCTGCCACTGAACAAAAATGAAATACAATAGTATCAAACTGAACTGTATGGAAAAACTTGTATTGTTCCACAACTTATAGCAAATTATTCCTCACTGCCGAATTAGTTGATGACAATAATCAACTTTAGGTGGTTAAATTAAATTTCTAAATGCATACTATAGTAAATGCAGATGTGTAGATGAGTTTACACCGTGATATGTAAATAAGTAGGCGTGGCTAACTTGCATGCAGAGCGCTTGAACCCACCCAAGACACTACACTGAGGGAAACGCTGAGAGATTGTCGAAAACAGTATTGTGTTTCCATATTTACATTTTCAAATTTAAGTCGTTTCCCTGTTATTCAAGTGGCATTTACTTTATACCTGTGAAAAGATGTTAACTGAGGAAGGTGTATAGTAAGGTTTTTCCACAAAACTGTGAAATGTAACAGTGGTATAAAGTGGAGGAACTATGAAGCCCATTTGTATGGAAAAACCCGGAAGTGAGTTAGCATTTTAGCAGTTCCGGTTCCCTCATCCCAAAGTCAATGAGTTTTATGACTGGGATTTCAGTTAAATTGCTTGAATAAGGTCCATGGCTAACAAACTCAAGATACTTTTACGTTTCATTCTACGGCATAAAACACATCAGCTACTTCACACTCTTGATTTTTTTAAAAGACGGTTGCGCTTTTTAAAAAGACGGTTGCTATCAAGCTACTAACTGGGACTACAGGTGGTGTCGGAGACATTATACGTCATCAAGCTGAGCTGGTCTGGAACACAGAACACTTGCGTTGGGCATTTGGATTTTTCTGTTATTTAAGTATTTTTAAATAGTGTTTTATAGTTTGTAGTATTTTTCTAATTGGGAATTCATTTTGTGTAGATAATGCCTTCACTTTTAGAGACTGTCTAGACAGATTAATTTGTTGATCATTTATTTTAAATAAATGATTTTATGGGGATACAGCTTACCAGTGCATCCTGTCTCTTTCCTGCTCCCAGTAATGCGAATATGTGAATAAATGTGTAAGAAATGCATACATGTTAACTGTCATTTTAACGTGATCAATTGATTTTGTCAGGTTTTTTCTTCATCTGAACACATTAACTCTGTCATAACTGTAATATTTACACTCCTCAAAATTTGTAGCATATGTGACTGTATAGGTTGCTTTTCGCTGTATTTCGTGACAAAAAAAGAATATTGAATGTTGTTCTGTGTTTATGGTGGAACTTGCAGGCGTATAGACTTGTCCCTCACGCCTCATATCTGTCGTCTGTTACTAAGGTAAGTGGGCTGTTTGCACGCGAGCGATACACTTATTTAAATATTCATTCAGAGCCTTATGTTAGCTTTTCAATTCTTGCGTGCTAAAAGCTGTATTTTCATGTGAGAATTATCCGGCTGGACAAAACGTGTAAGTGTAATGAACAGTGTTTGAACACAGAGCTTATTATTTGCAATCTTCGAAAAGCATATGGGAAAATCCTAAAGGGAATTTATTGAGGGAACCAGTTTTATGCTAGCAGCCGATTAGCCTACAAGGTGACGTCATAGTTCCTCCTCTCTATTTGTTGTTGGGCTTTGGCAACCAGTGGTTGAACTAAGTACAGCACTGCTCATTCAAAACAAGTTTTCTTGTGCATTGTGGATTGTTTGGTAATGGTGTTAGCTGCTCAGCTAATGTTTACATTTGTTATACATATACTTTTTATTAATTAAAAACCACCTGTTGTGGATTTTTCTAACTCTGTATCTTCGTCTCATTTCGGAGGCTTCTGCTGTCCACGGGAGGTCACGTTTTTGGCCACAAAAAATAATGCAGCCTTCAAGACTGAACTGAAATAGTGTGTTTTCCACCCAGGCAACCCAGGGGGCTAAAATATAATTGGTTAAACTGGCAGCGGGCTGGTTATAGAGACTAAAACAAACAAAGACGTTCTGACACAGAAAGCACATTTTCAAAGGAGAATAACTGACTTCAGCATAGTTTTTCAGATAAACAAATATATTCCATGTTCTTAAATATCTTTTCGTATTTAATCAAATATTATCGTATTTCTAAAACATACAGACAGCCATACCTTCAATCCAAGTTCATATATAATTTACAACTTGAATCTAGGTCCACATAAAAGAAAAAAAATGAAACAAGGTAAAGTCTGATGTATTAACATATGCTTACTAAGTAAAGGTTTATAATTACACAAAGCCTTTCTGTTGATTTTCAGGAATAACTAGGCAACCTACAGTATTTATATAACTTGATCATTATCATTAAAAATATCATTATAAAATTCAAGTGAAATGGAATTCGTCATACTACTCACTCCTATCTTTAATGTTTTTGAGGCACACATTAAATAAATTGTAAGGTTTTTATATGAGGGTTTGTAAAAGGTGATATCAAAAATGACAGTGTTTGCAGCCTACAAACACCAGTATTATTTCCCGTCATGCAGCGTTCAGGACAGCAGCCTGGTTTTGAAAATCTAACAAAACAGCGAAAATCATTTCATTGAGTTATGATTACAGACATCTGTCCCACAATTTAATCTCAATTGATATGAAAAAAACACATTATCGCTTTCTTGTGGGCCTGCGCATTCGAAATGAAACAAATCAAAATATGGCTTTGTGCTTTTACATCTGTTTTATTTTTTACGCGCGAGCAGCACTTTATTTGCTGATGTTTGCGAGGTCTCGGAGAGGCTCGGTTTGCAGTAAATGCCACTCCACATACACTCTGTATCTGTAGGTGCAGGTCACTTAAACATCAATTTAAAAATTCAACACACGCCCATATTCATGCCATAATTGCTCATAAACCAACTAGTTATTGCAGTTTCACTGAGCAAATGTAGCCATTTTAATTAAGAGCTTGATTTTGTTGCTGTTTTGACTTATTTGATTTAATTCTAAAGTTTTAATAATTATGTTTTTGTCTTTTTAAATATTTTTTCCAAATATGTCTAAACTTTATTCATTTTATATTTTTTAGTTGAGATATTTATGGATAGTTCACCCAAAATAAAAGTTACTCACCCTAAAGTGAATCCAGATCTTTAAGATTGAGTTTCTTTATTATTTTGAACACTAAAGAAGACATTTTGAAGAATGTGGAAAGAATGTAACCATTGACTTCCGTAGTATTTGTTTTTCCTGCTATGAAAGTCAATGTTTGCAGGTTTAGAACAAGTGAAGTATGAGTACATGATGACAGAATTAAAATTTTAGGTGAACTATCACTTTAATTTTCTGAATATGAGAGATATTTGGCAAACAAATTACATTAAATAAGATTGAGTCTCATAAAGTATACATTTCTTTTCAGTCAAGCTTTTTTATTGTATTTCAAGTAATTATGTTTTAAATTATTAGTTTTAAAGAACTATAATAGCACTAATGATAATAATAACATCCTTAATAAATAAATAAATTAATTAATTAGTTAAAATTATTAATAGGGGCTAATATAAAAAGTAAATATACAAGGGCTCCCTGCAGGTTCCCATAAAAACAAAAGATTAATGATTGCATGAAAACAAAGAAACACTACAATTGTATTTTGTTTTATTAACAACAAATATGTTATAATAAATACAATTTTAGTAAAAAATTACATGTATAGCAAATGTATTTTATTATATCAATATTTTGTAAATATTTAGAAAATTTCTTCATTTTCATTTATTAATAAATATAATAAGCTTTGTCCTAATCATTTTTTATAACAATAATAATAATAATAATAATAATAATAATAATAATAATAATAATAATAATAATAATAATAATATATTATTATTATTATTATTATTATTATCATCATCATATGTGACACTGGACCACAAAACCAGTCATAAGAGTACATTTTTTGAAATTGAGATTTATACATCATCTGAATAAGCTTTGCACTGATGAATGGTTTGTTTGGATAGGACAATATTAGACCAACTATTAGAAAATCTGGGATCTGAATCATCTTTAAAGTTTTCTAAATGAACTGCTTAGGAATGCACATTACTAAACAAAAAGTAAAGTTTTGATATATTTTGAATATATTCATTACACTTATTTTTTGGATACATTTACAAAATATCTTTATGGAACATGATCATTACTATAAAGATTACTATAATTATTTTTGGCATAAATAAAAATCCAAAATGTTGACCCACACAGTGTAGTTTGGGCTATTGCTACAAATTCACCAGTGAAATATAAGACTGCTTTGGTCACATAAATTCTACTGTAGCAAGATTTTCATTTAGTTATTTATTATTATTAATTAATATATTTGATGTTAATATTTTTACTAAGTCCCATTTATATATTAGTTCATTGTTACGATAATTTTTTTATAAGTACTAGTAACAGGAGTAGTATTTTTGAGATTTTTATTCAGACCCCCTAGTTTTTCATAATTTTCAAATTTAATTTTTTGCTATAAAAATTACTGATTTTATGGTGGTAATTCCCAGACAATTCTGCGATAAAACACACACACGTATATATAATCTATTATACATCATATCATAATTATATATCTTACTTATTTTATATTTTTATTTACCATACTATTAGGTAGTCTACACTATGTTAGGTGTGCAATCTGACACAATGACAATGACACAAACCATAAAAATAAAAGCTTCTTTAATTTTGGTCTCTTCAAACTCGTCAAAAAACTCGCTTTCTATTAACGGCAGGGAAATCCTTTCTCTATTTGACGCACATCATAATCCACGCTTGTTAAGTGTGAAGTCACGCGAATTGGCTTCTGGGTCCAAGCGCTATATCAAACTGTATGGTGAGACTCAACAAATGGTAAAAATAAACATTTACAACACGATGTAATACTTTCGAAAATCACGATCGCCATAAACGACCATAATATTCGGCCATAAACTAATATTTTCTCAATTCAAATGAGTAGTGGCTTGGACCCTGAAACAGTATTCCATACATCATGACTTAACAAGTGGATACCAGCCATACATGTAAAGCAAAACTAACGGCCGTCATCCTTGAACTAATCTCTATCACTGTTTGCTTTTCTGTCTGTTCCATTGCTCCGTTTGTTAGATGTTTGCTCGCACTTTCTTTTGCAGTCTGAAGTGCGTCAAACGCACAAATGCACAATTCACGCCGTGTCATTCACCCGATTTGCGCCACAGGATGTCTAATCGCATCTTTGCATCGACTTCACATGTAAATCACTCGCGTTTGATGTTTCATCCACGTCTGCTTACTGCACTGGCTGCAAAACAATCCCCCCCTTCCATGTAATGTTAGGATTGTGAGTGCGCAGGAGAGATGTCATTTTTTGAAAGACACGTCTATAAGCCATGTAAAACAATTAATCGCAAATTGAAATGAATATAATTTGATTATATGGTTTGGAAATGGATATTATGAGATTTACATTTTTGTGATAATTTTGCATTTAAATGAAGAATTTTGCAGGATCGCAAAAATTTGCAACTTATTGTTCATTTTGCATTGGATTCACCGATTGCGAAAAACTAGGGGGTCTGATTATTCCTACTATTATTGTTTTTTATTATTATATTAGAGGAAAACAACCACTGCAAATATGAATTTTTGATTTAATATAATTCAATAATTAAATATAATTTATATATATATAGAATTTAATAATTTAATATAATTTCTTGTTAACAAACACACAGAATACGACTCACCCTCCAGGTCTCCTCTTCCCATCAAGATTTCGAGGATCCTCCATTGTGGCTCCATTGGGCCGGGCCGGCTGTCCCAATTGCCCCGGCTGCCCCTGTGGTGGCGTGGGCTGGGTCTGGGTGAGTGTGGGCTGGGGCAGCAGGTGTTGCTGGGCTGTGATGATGGAGGCTGGAAAGGGCTGCAGGAGGCCCTGTGTCTGCACTGTTTGTGGACTGTTGTTGGGCAGAGCTACACTGTTAGTCTCTGCCTTCACATGAGCGATCAGATGCCGGTGCTGCAGTGGAGGCGAGAGCGTGTCTTTGCTTTGGGACAGAGCGCTGGTCAGCGGCGAGACCACGGGCAGGGCGGGAGCCGTGTGCAAGGCAGCGGCGGACTGAATTTGAGGAACTGCAGGGCTGGCAGAGACCACCGGGATGGGGATGACGGTGATGGGAACAGCAGGAGGAAGCGGAGGCGGAGGCACCGGAGGCTGCTGCTGCTGCTGGCGCTGAGGTTCAAGCCTCAGCTCTTCTGTCCAGGTCACATGATTGAGTTGGACGGACTGGATAACAGGAGCTGAAAGCTTGTGCTCGGCCTCACGGGACAGAAGAGCCTTCTCTCGCCGCTCCTCCTCTTCTGGAGAAAAAAAAAACAGATGAAATGTTAAAACTTTTCAATTATTGTTGTCATTTTTACTGTCATTATTACTATCATCACAGAAAAAAGGTCGCAGGTTTGAGTCCCATCTTAAACAGTTGGCATATCTGTGTGGAGTTTGCAAGTTCTCCCGCGTTCGTGTGGGTTTCCTACGGGTGCTCCGGTTTCCTCCACAGTCCAAAGACATACACTATAGGTGAATTGAATAAACTAAATTGGCCGTAGTGTATGTGTGTGAATAAGTGTGTATAGGTGTTTTCCATTACTGGGTTGCAGCTGAAAGGGCACCCGCTGCGTTAAACATATACCGGAATAGTTAGTGGTTCATTCCGCTGTGGCGACCCCTGATAAATAAGGGACCAAGCCGGATGAAAATGAATGAATGAAATATTTGCTTCATTTTGTTAATATTTAAGACCTTCAGTATAATATTAATATGCTTTCTACTGTTATGCATGTTGTATATGTTTTACATTCTCTTATTCATATACTTTGACCTCTCCACTCAGTTACCTTTATAGGCACACCTGGCTGTGCCCTTTTTTCAATGTTTTTTATTCCGTTTTCTCAGTTTTTCATTCATATATGATTCCATGTCATTTGTGCACCTCTTTGCATAATCTAAATAAATAAATAATCAAAAAAAACATGTTAAAGAGAGACATTTTTAGGAATTGTAGAATACTGAAATTAATGAAGGAGGATTTGTATGACTGATGTAGATTTAATGACTCGTTCCATTTACCAACAACCAGGGCTGTTGCACAACACAGGTGGGTGGCCTGGTGGCTAGAGCCACTGCCCCTTTGCCTTCATTGGCTGAGGTGGCCCTCTTGCTCAATCGCCAACCCCCTTCCCCCATTTTCTATTCATATCAAACATTTAAGTGAATTTTTAATAAAATCATGGTGTACACAACTTTCTCTGGACTTGCTGCATCACAGACACCAATATGTTAACAATTTATTTAAAAAATTATCACTTTCTGGCCATCGAATAGGCATGGATATACAGTTTAAGTCAGAACTATTAGCCCCCCTGAAATATTTAACCCCCCTGTTTATTTTTTTCCCTAATTTCTGTTTAACGTAGAGAAGATTTTTTTCAACACATTTCTAAACATAATAGTTTTCATAACTCATTTCTAATGACTGCTTTATTTTATCTTTGCCATGACGACAGCACATAATATTTTACTAGATATTTATCAAGACACCTCTATACAGCTTAAAGTGACATTTAAAGGCTTAACTAGGTTAATTAGGTTAACTAGGCAGGTTAGGGTAATTAGGCAAGTTATTGTATAATGATGGTTTGTTCTGTAGACTATCGAAAAATATACAGCTTATAGGGGCTAATAATTTTGACCTTAAAATGGTGTTTAAAAAATTTAAAACTGCTTCTATTCTAGCCGAAATAAAACAAATAAGACTTTCTTTAGAAGCAAAAATATTATCAGACATACTGTGAACATTTCCTTGCTCTGTTGAACATCATTTGGGAAATAATGAAAAAAGAAAAAAAATTCAAAGGGGGGCTAATAATTCTGACTTCAACTGTATATTAGGGCTGCACGATATAAAAAAAGAGAGAGAGAGAGAGAGAGAGAGAGAGAGAGAGAGAGAGAGAGAGAGAGAGAGAGAGAGAGAGAGAGAGAGAGAGAGAGAGAGAGAGAGAGAGAGAGAGAGAGAGAGAGAGAGAGAGAGAGAGCAATAATGATTTTCATTCCAGTTTTACATTGCTTTGTTAACATTTATTATTACCATTTGTTGAGTCTCTCCTTATGGTTCGTGGGATGTCACACTTAACAAGCGGATTAAAATGTTACAGTTTATAAAATAAAGTTATTTTATTGGCTTGTGTGTTTTTTGTTGTTGTTGTTTTAAATCGGTAACATTTAAGTTGCAGAGTTACATTTATAATAAATTTATAATGAAATAATAAATAAGTATTACAAAGCATTTTCAGTTTCTGTTTTGGTTTTCAGTCTAACGTAAAACCATTCCATATGTTATAATAGTGGAACAAATGTAACTCATCACCAAATATGTTTTCTTTAATGAACATAATGTTATGTATTAAGACCATATCCACTGGTCACCCTGCTATTGGATATCAAAAAATCCAAACTAATACTTGCATTGCTTTTGTTCTTAAGACAATAAGGAGATTAGCACCATAAGCACTGATTGTCACAGCATAATCAAAATGATATGTCTTGTCTTGTAGTTATTAATCTTCCTCACACTTAATATACTTATTCCTCAGACAAATTATTAATTCATCAATCAATTTCAAATTGTGTTTAGCATTAACTATTGAGGTATTTACAGCATACCTCTGTTTTACCTTTGAGTGAAATACACATCCACGCAAAATGGCTAAAAACCAACTATAGAGGCAAAGCTAATAAATATCACCAGCAATATTAGTGATCAATACCAATTTACAGATCAGTAATGGAACCAATTAGTGCTTGTCTTGACTCTGACAGTCGTGTAAATTAATAATGAGAAACTGCAGAGACTAATCACACACAATGATGCCTTTAGGATGAACAATGATGTATTAATATTCATAAAAGCTCAAATCTTTCCATTTTTAAGAAGAAAAAACAGATGCACTCCATGACTCTGTGTCCGAATGAGGGTGGGGTGTGAGTCTCTAAGAGTTGCTCTGTCACTTTAAGAGAGAAGCCCCAGTACGAGTCTCGCCAGTCTTCAGCTCTACACTGACGTCACACACACATACACACACAAACACACAGCAGTCAGTCTGCAGGATAAGCCGAGAGAGCTATAGAATCTGAGGACCAGTCGCACCATCTGACTGCAGCCAAAAATGCCCTCGCATCCAGCCATTTCCATGACTGATAGAGGAATCTATTGTTTAGCCTAACCAACACATATTCAGTTGCATCCAGGCTGTGACGTAAGATCAATATTTAAATCATAAATCGAATGGGGGAGGAGTTGGGGCTGTTCTCCAATTCATCTTTGAGCCTAAAGTGTCATTTGCATGGCAAGACATTCCTGCGCAGCATAAACTGCACCTTCACTGACAAAAGCGAGCATAGAGAAGACAAAGGGTTGACCTGATGCGAAATGCTCAAACAGTTTGAACCACGACATGCGGGAATCCTCCTGCATCAGCAGGAATAATAATATTGACTGTGAAAAGCATTCTCAGAAGACTTCAAAAACTAAAGAAAGCTGAGATGGGTGTTTTTAGGGGACGCACAATTCTCTGTTATATAACTGCAGGAGAAACATGCATTTACTGAAATGTGTTTCTTTTTAGACATTTAAATACAATGAGCAGCCAATAACAAAGCACACTCCTGAAGTCATCTGTGTCAACAGCCTGTTAAAGGGAAAATGTACTCACTGTTCACTCACCCTCGAGTGCCTCCAAACATTTATGATTTGTTTTGTTCTGTTGAACACAAAAGAAGATATTTTGAAGAATGTTTGAAACCTGTAACCATTGACGTTCATAGAAGGAAAACCAAATACTATGAAAGTTGCAGGTTCCAGGTCTTCTAAACTGAAAGTCTTCATACTTCAATATCATTTGTTAATGTTTAGAGCATAAACTAAATTACCTTTGTTCAGTTTCTCAGAAAACAAGACCTGAATTCTTCATTTTGCAACTCGAGGAAATCAATTTTATTTAGGCATTTTAGCATCTATTATCTTTGCTATCAATCTGTGAATAAAATCCCCCAAAGGGATCTGGTTGGTCAAAATGTAAATTTTGCTCACTCTCAAGTGGTTTTGTAACCATTACAAGTTTTTTTCATTCTGTTGAGCACAAAAAAAGATACTTTGAAGAATGTTTGAAACCTGTAACCACTGATGTCCATAGTAGGAAAACTAAATACTATGGAAGTTGCAGGTTACATGTTTTCTAAACTGGTATGGAACAAGTAAAGGGTGATAAATGATGACAGATTTTTTTTTTTTTTAAGTGAACTGTCCCTTTAATTTCATACACTAAAAAAACGGGTATCATGAGGTGATCACGTCAAAAGATCACTAAGCTGTGATTGAAAGTCTCTTCAATCTGGTATTCGGGCCAAAACATGTCCCACTTGCAGAAATTGTTACAATTATATTCACAAACTGTAGCAATGTTTCATATACTTCCTGATGCTTGGCAAGTGTTTATTTAGGTCCTGTTTAAAACTAAACTGAGATTGGAACAACAACAAATATATATATATAACAAATATATATCTAACAAAGTTCTTTCATTTAATTTATAGTCTAAAATAATGCTCAAATGCACACATATTTTTTGTTCAAAAAATAAAAACAATAATAAGACTCATTTGGAGTAATAATAAAATCAAATGCAAACAGTAATACATCAATCTAGCAATTTAATGATCGTGTTACTTGAAAATAATTAAGTGTGTACTGTGTCGGTATGAGGCCATTATTGATTCATAATTATGAGGTTTTCCAACATTCAAAACAAGGAAATAATTAATGTTTGCACAACTAGCAGTGCTTCTGCAGGTTTTGTGAAGGTAAATTTAAAATGTTTTTAAAGACCAAGAAAAGAAATTCTAATTAACATTCTGAAGGAAGAGTGATGGTCTATATGTAAAACTACAGACAGCACACAAAGAGTTTTATTAGAATCATCTAAGATTCAAAAACATAACTTTGTACTGATCTCCATCACTTTTTCAATCATTCTACAAAAATAAAATCATAATAATACTTCTCAGACACTCACATATGCGACCCAGGGCCACAAAACAAGTCATAAGTGTTGGTTTTCTGAAACTGAGATTCATCCGCCACATAATTGTTGGTCAACAATATTTGACCAATCTAAGGGGTTCAAAATTGCGAATTGCATTTCAACATTGCGAAAATTGCCTTTGAAGTTATCCAAATTAAGCTACCACTGTATATTTTTCAGGAAAATTGAGTTTTGATATATTTACAGTTGGAAATTAATAAAATATCTTTATAGAACAGACTTTTAAAAGTAGTTTTACTGTAAGTTTTTATCACTTCGTGCTAGGGCTGCGCAATATAAATTTCAGCATCAATATCGTAAATGTGCGCATTCCCAATAGTCACATCGCAAAGATCTGCAATGCCCAGTCTGAATTATAGTTGACCAGGAGCCACGAAATTGTATTTAATCACTGCAATTATATGTCATTTATACAATTTGTGCAATAAAAACACTTCTTACTTAGAATTTTTGTCTTGTTTTTAGTGCAAATATCTACATTTCAGAGCGAAAACAAGTTTAATTCACTTAAACCACAAGCAAATAATTTCCTTGAAACAAGCAAAAAAAAAAAACAATAAATAAATCACTTATTTCTTCTGACGGTGAAAACTAAAACTAGACTTCCCAGAAAACCATCAAATAGTGCTATTTAAACTATCTCCTGAAAATGAATTAATATCGCAACATTTATCGCAGGAAAATAAATAACAGATTTTTCCAACATCGTGCAGCCCTACTTTGTGCAACTTTATCAGTATTTATGTTCTGATGCATGCATGCAGTATTTCTATTTTTGACCTGCGCAAATATCTAAAGATTCCCAAATAGGATACGTTCACTAAGAAAGCAAGATAAATTAAGATTTAACTATTTTTTTTTCTTTGAAGCTGAAATATGATTAAAACAACAAATATCTTTCAGCGAGATTAGCAACTCTTGATTGTAAACTGAAAGTCATCATACTTCAATATCATATGTTAATGTTTAGAGCATAAATTAAGTTACCTTTGTTCAGTTTCTCAAACAAGATCTGAATTTAGGAATGTCATTTGGAGATATATATACACACACACACTTTTTTTGCATCTAATATATATTTGCTATTAATCTGTGAATAAAACCTCTAAAGTGATCTGTTTGGCCAAAATTTACATTTTACTCACTCTCAAGTGGTTCTGTATTATGAGTCTACTATTACGAGTTTCTTTATTCTGTTAAACACAAAAGAAGATACTTTGAAGAATGTGAGAAACCTGTAACAGTAGGAGAAACAAATGACATGGGTGTCAATAGTTGCAGGTTATCAGTTTCCTTCAGAATATCTTTTCTTGTGTTCAGTTTTTGCTGAATTATCCCCTTAATGCTAACATAGTTTAATGTGGGGAGTTGTTCTGTTCAAATACCCTCCACAAAGGGTCTTCAATTTGAGACTGCATACAGTTTTCCAGATCTAGTACAAGGTCAAATGTTGTGCAAGAGAATGCAAAGTATGCACATCTGAATAGAGAAAAACCTGCAGAGACGTTTAAAAATACTGCAAGCATTGTTCTACTAGCCATTCATCTGTATTCCAAGAAAATCAGTCTGCAGAGTAGACCAGCGTGCAAAGCTCAAACTTGGATATGCATGAAAAAAATGCACATTATATAACTTCTGCATTGAGGGAGGGCGGCGATGCCCTATTTTCCCCGGTTTGTGACCCGAGGAGGGGGGGGGGGGGGGTTGTCTGGCGCGCACGTGGTCGGAGAGGGCGGACTTTAAGCACGCGGTATTTGCTGTGGGTGTGGCTTCACTGACACGTCATCTCGAGAATGAAACAAAAAGCCTCCTGCTCGGTTTAAAACGATAAATGTTTCGGGTTTGAATTGTAACTGTGATTGTTTCAAAGATTGTCGACATCTAGAAGATCTGAAAATTTAAATAATAAAACGTTGAGGAAATAAATACGAGGAAGTATGAACAGAAAAGTAGGCTGGTCCTGAAAGTCATGAGTGAGATAAGCGCTCGGCAATGTCATTATGTAAAAAAAATCCTTTGGTCTATTGCCACCGCCCAGAGGATAAGAAACACGACGTTCGCGACTTTGAATGAACTTGCTTACTGATACATTGTTTATTAATACTGTTCGTGTTGCTTTGGGGATACTACAGAGCCAATATAATATTTTAAAAAAATGTGTGTGTGACAATAAAAATAAAACACACGACGGACCGAGTACAAATGTACCCACCCACCGCAGCGCTATTGAGCGAGTATAGTAGCACACTAAATATAGCCTGGATTTAACCCGGAAACCGAGTAAGCGAAATATGCACTAGTCACGAACACTGCAGCCTACAAACACTGGAAACCAGTGGATACGATCATTCAGCTTTTATTCACATTGCCTGCAGCTTTTACAGAAAATATCACTGTAGTTTTTTCTCTTGAAGTGCACCGGCATAAATACGCAATTTGCATGGTTAAACCCCAGCCAGTTCCTACATATCTCACATATCCCGTTTATCTATGCAATCACCCACGTCCCCCCCGCCTTACCACGTGTAATCTGTTGTTGCTGGGCTTGCCACTCCAAATACCTGGCCGCCTCCAATAGGGTATCGATACTCATTTTAAACACCGATTAAACGCGTCCCCGGTCAAATGTGTGCAAGCCCCCGGTGCGGATTTGTGTAGTGGGTTAATCACAGTATAATCCACCGGCTTCCAAAGACAGTCATAAGACATCCAGGGCGCTCCCGAAATTCATCAGAAACACATTACTTCACTGGCAACAAGATGGCGATTGGAGTAACAGAAAACACAACAAGTCGAAAGGCATTCCGTTCAGGATCCGCCCTCAGCGGCCCTACTCCTCCCTCCTACTACCAGCGACGGGAAACCACGGCGGAACACGCTGTCACGCAGAGCCGACGGATCGGGATTCCGCACTGAGCGAAATCTCATAAAAGACATCGAAATGTTTATACAAGGGATATTTATGACAAGCATAGATACATAAGACACGATAGGAGATGTACAAATGTGTTTCTGTGCGCTTGAAAGAGCGTAAATAGAGAACATGGTGTGAAGCGTGCGTGAGCTCCATGTTCCGGGTTTTCGCGGCAGCTCTGCCCTGCAGTACATTAGCACATGATTAAAACATGTCGATGCGAGGGAACCAATGAGCGTGGAGAACAACAAGGCATGGTGTCTGTCCACATGGGCAGCCGCTAAAGGCTGAGCGCGGCTCATTTGCATGGCGAGACCGTGTATGGCAAGCGGGTTTACATTTATCCATTTTATTAGAATAACTAGTACAAGTGACCACTTAAAGCTATGTTTCTATACAAAGATACGAATTAGATTTATGTACGAAACCGGAATATTGCATAAATATTGCATACAATTTTTTATTAAAATATTGGTTTTGGAGGCACAAGACCGGTCTGTGGGAGTGCTTAAGGTTGCTTTCGCACTTGGTTCAATTGACCGTAGCCAAGTTAGATTGCCCCCCCCCTTGCCACCTTCTCGGTTGGTTTGTGTTCACAGCGTCTTTTTTCCTTCTGAACTCCAGTACGCTTGCGTCATCGAGCCGCTGTTGTGTGTGGCTGTTGCTAGGTGACGAACACGAAAGCAAATCGCCAAAATTTAAAGACGTACGCACATCGCAGTCGTTTTGCTTTTACTGAATCTTTTTGTTTTGGACATACAGAAAGCGTCTCGCGTTCATCTGCCGCAAAAATATTATAAATGTTTAGAACATAACGCAATGTCTGCAGAAGTTGTTTTTGGAGAAGACAAGCAGACAGCTTGCCCTGGCTCAGTCCTGCTTGTCACCAAGGTACAGTACGTGATACACAGACACACACACACACACACACACACACACGAATGAACGTTATGAAAACTAAAGTTTGTTATAGTGTTGGTGGTTCACTTTCATTATTTGGTACGATTGCATTCAAACCAAAAGTAAATCGTACCCCAGACCACCTCTTTCAGGTGGACTCGGGTATGGTTCGTGGGTGCGCACCCGAGTTCAGAAGACACATTCACACTAGCTAAATGTACCATACTCTGACGTTGAACAAACTAGGGTGCGGACCAAAAGTGCTAGTGTGAAAGCACCCTAAGAGATACTCAAGAGTCAAGACAGTTCTGAAAGGTAATGATACTAAACCACTTTCATGACAGACTTTGGGTGCTTTCACACCTGCTTTATTTAATTCGGTTGAATCGCACTAGAGTTCGTTTTCCCTCTTGGTGTGGTTAGAATGGGCAGGTGTGAATGTAGCAATCGTACTCAAGTGTGCACCAAAAAAGCATACCGAGACCTCCTTGAAGAGGTGGTCTCGGTACGTTTTTAAATGAACCCTGGAGCGGTTCGTTTGTAGTGAGAATATGACCCGAACTAAAATAGACCAAACCGTAAAAAGTACTGCGCCGTTTTGAACTAATCCAGCTGCCGTAGGCCGATGCACTGTGCATTATGGAATGTGGAGGAAAAACATTTGTTGACAGCGCTTTGCCAATAGAGAGAGAGAGAGGGAAAAACATTACCTGATGGATCGTTCGTAATATTTCCAGAAGATCACCATGTTGCAGTTTAGCTAAATTTATTCACACCTCCTCCTGAAGTGACGAGCGATGCATTTAAACATTTTCCAGCCACAGCCGCGCTTCATTCTCGAAACTTATAGTTTGTCTAAAGTGATGTATACAAACTATATCGTATACTATGAGCAGGGATACAATCAGTCAGCGCAGTCATTCCTCCATAGTAAAAAGCGACATTTTGTGTCTGCCGGTTTGTTTACTTGCGGGAGTTTCTTGGCATGTAAACGCATGTGAATTCTGACCAATCGATAAGCAGTTTAGGAAATACGCTCAATAAAATCTGACCAATGAGTGATGTGGATTTTGTCAGATGACTGCATTTTGGTTCTTTTCAACTGGTTCGGACCAATGCTATCAGTGTGGTGTGAAAAGGAACCAAAGACGGCAGAAAATGCTACAATGTATCATTTGTTGCTCTTGTTCTGGACCAAATGAACCGAACTACAGATGTGAAAGCACCCTTTGTTGCTGACTTTGGGTGCACTCACACTTTGTTATCCGAATTGAGCCCAAGCGTGGTTCAGTTGGCCGACCCTGGCCCTGTTGGAAGAGGTGTGCCAAAGCGCAGTTTGATTGGGCTTTGGCACGGTACTCTTTTAGTGTGAGTGCAAAGCGAACCTGAGCACGAAACCAAAGAAACAACATCACTTTTAAGGGAGTGTTTCATATGGATTTATTAATCATTCTTACTTTTCAATGAACGCAAACTGTCGTAGTTTCTTAAAGATGCAAACCCCTCACTGCACGACAGCTGCACCTTCAGCAAACCTCCTAATGCGTGCATAATGCAAACTTTCATGAACATTTATGAGTGTCAAAAGTGGTGGATCTCTTTAGCAAAATATTTGACTGTGTCTCATCGCATCCCAGACAACTAAACATAATACAAAACGATATAACTAAAGCAATCTTCGCTGTGCTGAGTGAGAGCGCTTCTCTTCCTGTTAAACTGAACAGTGGCATCATCGATGATGTAAGCATGCTCGGGTTCAGAAGGCAAAATGCAGTGTCAGTGCAGGCCGTCGAGCGAGAGGGAAGGGGAAAAATAATGCTCCGGCACGGTTCAAGGCAACTGTACCTAGTGTGAGTACACCCTTTGATGTTGTGCTAGATAAAAAATTCAGTGTGTCATGATGATCAGCTGCTAAATTCAAATCTGCTTTCTTGCAATGACTCATGCTGAGAAAGACAAGTGTGCTTCCATAAATCAGAATATATAGGGGTTTTCAGTCACGTAACATTTATGAATACATTTAACAAGCACTAGCAAAACAACCTTTATGGACTGAAAAATACCCACTGACGTTTATGGACATTTTTTTTTACAATCAGAGAATGTGTTTTATTCACATCAGATACACACTGTTTAGGTTAGTAGAACATTTACTCTATTCTCCCAGTTAAACAGCCACTTACTTTGGAAGAAGCTGATAAATTAGCAAGTTGTAAATCCAGCAGCTCTGATCTTTCCACTGAAGCAGAGACGTAATGTCACACTTTATGATTTTAGATAATCCTAAATGATTATAGAATGTCAAATCTCAGGTGTTTTAATGTCCGACTGACCAAAAATAAAGACACGCCAAACACAGACATGGAAGAAAATTCACCCAGAGATTGACTTACAGTATCCTGCATTCTGACATAATAACTCACAGCAAACATAAACAGTAATTGTGCTCACATCGTGCCTCAATAATAAAAAACAGTTTTGACATTTCACTGCTGTTTTAAAGTTGTTGTGCTGATTGCATCATCAGATTCACCACTCCTATTGGTTTTTTTCATTGCTGAAGTCATACTGACTGCAGTAAAGAGTCTGAAATCTTCGGACATTGCCAGAACTTTATAACAGGAAGTATCTGATTGGAACGGCCATTAAGCTGCCATTAAGAAACTTGTGTCTCTGAAATTGTGTGAGCAGGGCTTAACATGGCGGTGCCCATAACTTCATCATAATCATAAATAATATTAATAATGAGCTTTATTAAGGTGTTTAAATTATGAAATACATGTTCTTACACATTTAGATCATTATATAAAATATTTCACAACATAATAAGGACGTTTTTCAATATTTGCAGCAAAATAAAAATAAATGCATAATTGAACGCATGAATCAGGCTGTGGCTTCACGCACTGGCATGCAAACAGCATTTTTGTGACTGTACAGTAGGTTGCTATAATTTTGTTGCAATTATTTCATATTAAAACGGCTTGCCATAGAGCATGAGTCTGCCTCGCTGTCTTGGTAGCTGCCAATCATCCTGAACGAGTGTCCAAAACGCCACGCCCAGATCGTGGTTAGGCGTGTTGGGAGTAAATGTTAATTGTACACAGACAAAAACAAAACACAAAGCTTCTTATAAAGAAGACGACTTTTCTTTTTGTTGTTTTGTATTCGCTGGTCGTGGACAGTCATGTGCCTCCTTTTCCCCCTACGATTATTAAAAGTTCTTGAACAACCGAGGGCGCGGTGAACGGAGTCATGAGTGACGTAAATCAAATATTCAGCATAGCTTGTTTTACAGGCCAGTTTTATGTACACTGACTCAATACATTATATATTTTTTCACAATAAGTAGCTAATGTACTGTAATGTCGCAGATATCTAAACCATTTCTGAAATGAAAATCATTCTCAATTTTTCAATTTACACAATTTTTTTAAAAGATATATTTCATTAAACTTATTTAAGCGTACTCAAACGCTTGTTATTAATAATGCACTCTAAAACACATACATTAAACATTAAATTGCCTAAGACCGATGGCTTGATATATAATTTACAAAGTTGCAATTATATTCCATAAAGTCATTTATAATAGCACTTGGAGTGTGTTAACCTCCGTAAAGAACTGTATTGTGGTGTTAATTATTAACCGCATTGAGGCTCGACTTTTAAATAGCCCTCGTATTAATATTTCAAATTCCTTATTTAGAAAGCTTGTTTTCTGGCTCGTGCCATGCTGCCATCTCCATGAATGAGCGCTCGCCTGGCAACAGCCTGTGAATGGCTGATTTGTAGGGATACCCTGGATGACGAGCGAACGCTCAGAGTGTCTCCACCAATCAGCGCTCAGCTGTGAGCCGCGTAACATGGAAACACGCACATACAAACACCACAGACGGTCAACATTAGTGCATGTCTGCGTCCGTTTCACACACAACCTGCAGATTCCGACACGTGCAGCTCACTAGACTTCAAGTACACTTATCAGTATGCAGCACAGAAAGTCTGCCTGCCATTCACAGCTTCTCTCATTGACATTTTACGGGTTCAGTATAAACTGGGATGATGATGATGATGAAGTGACAGGTATTTCAGCTTCTGTAAGTCACATGTAAACATTTAACCTTTGTATATTTGTAGACTTTATGTGTTTATCTATTCGTGGGAATCGAAAGAGACTAGAGTTGCATGTCTGCATCAACATTTTTAAAGTAGAAATTTTTGTTGTCTGTTGAAGTTCATTGATTAATAATGTAGTCGGGTCTGTTTTGCTCTGGAGGAGTTTAAAGGGTCTTAAAATGCATAATATGGGAATCAAATATATATTTTCAAAATATTCACACTAATTTATTCATAATACATTTTTAAAAATATGCAACAACAACAAAAAAGTTTCTGGTCCATTTCACCCTGAGGTTTTACACTTTTTGCTCTGCATGTTGGATTTGTCTAAAATTGTTTAGTAAAATGTGACCTCGTCTTAGCCTATATGGGTCAAAATCTCAGATTTTCTTCTATGTTAAAAATGATTAGAATATCAATTAAATATAATGTTCCATGAAGATATTTTGTAAATAATTGTAAATGTAACATAATAGTTGATTAGTATTATGCATTGTTGTTATTTTGTACAATGTTAAAGTAAATTTTTTTTAATATTCAGATTTTTATTAAATTTTTTTTTCAAATGCTCAAATTCTAGACTGTCAAGTAATTGTGTCTCGGCCAAATATTGACCTGCACTTCAGCTTTCAGATGTTATATTCAGTGTTGGGGAAAGTTACTTTAGAAAGTAATGCATTACAATATTGAGTTACTCCCCCAAAAAGTAACTAGTTGCGTTGCTTAGTTACTTTTTATGGTAAGTAATGCATTACATTACTTTTGCGTTACTTTTTACTGCCTGGGAGAGGCTTTCTCTTTCAGAACTTGTTTTCTTTTCTTTTTTTTTAACAGAGGAGCTCTGCAATTAACAACGCGCTGTATAACCTACACCTAAATTTACCTTCATAAAACAAATTAAAAAAATATTTTAGGATAATGTTATCCGAGAAAAATGTTATCTGAGCTATAAATGCTGTATATATACAGATTATTGAAGGTTTAAAGCCATGTGTTTGCTACTTTTGTACTATTAGTCTTAAGCAAAATCACTCTCCATTGACAATACCCCTTTCCTTCAGGTGTTCAAAATAATGAACACATTCTCTCATTGACTGTGTTATTCATTGTGACTATTAATTTTAATTCAGCAATTTATTTTTTAAAAGCTGATTAAACTAAATGAATATTATTACTTAAAAATACTTCAAAATATTATAATTTTTTTTCAAAGTAATGCTTACTGTAATACGTTACCCTAACACAGGTTATATTAATCTTGATTTTAGAAAACAGACCCTTATGACTGGGTTTATGGTCACACATATAATTAATGCAACCAGAACGATTTTATATATTTTTAATTTATTTAAAAAAGAACATGTGGCTTTGATCATTCACACTGGTTAAGCAGTCGTGTGTTATAAGTTGGAATCAGTATCTGGAATATACATTTTTTTGAGATTTATTGGTGAAGCCGCAGAATTCTTCGATTTCAATGCAAGAGCCCCCTCTAGTGGTCAACTAGCTGACAGATACTGGCTAGATCGATAGAAAGACAAGCAGGTAAATATTCAGACAGACAGACAGATGAATGGACAGAGAGACAAACAGACAGACAGATAGATAGATAGATAGATAGATAGATACAGACAGATAAACACACAGACAGATTGATACAATATGAGACTACAATAGCATTTAGATATAGCTACATAATAAACTTACATGTCACATGCAAAAATTAAGATGATGCTTTCTCACGCACTGTTGCCAGGATACGGTCACTGCTGTCTGTCTGGTGAGGTGCACTGAAATAGACTACAGACCGATTAAAAAAAAAACAAATACAGGTCTCATCTGTCTGTACCTGTATAAGGAGCATTAAAAATATGACCTTTCATGATTTACAAATTATGCCTAAAAAAAGACAAAAGCAGTGATAGTTCTTTATGTTAAAATTATTGGCTTGCTTTAATTTCATATATATTATTGACATTTTCTCTGCAGTGTTTGTGCAGCTTTATCCTCCGTTTCCATGGAAACGTTAAAATCAAGGTCAAAATCAAAGTGATCTTCACAGATCAAAGAAACATAATCAGTGTGCGAGATTAACCCCACCAAACTTTACTAAATTAGTTTTGAACTCCTGTATTGTTCTTTATTTTATTTTTTATTTTTTTTTACATTTTAAGGAGCCATAAATGTTTAAACCATTTCTGAGGGTAATATATTAAGATTAATTTTGTGTATTTGGCCCCCTCCCCTTATTTGTTTTGGTTTACCGCAAACCAAATTTATCCATACATACAGCGCAAGTTTTTTTTTTAGCTTGATAATTGAAAAATTTGTCAATTTCAGAGAATAATTAACTTATCGTCTAATTTCAGTTGCATTTAAAGCCCATCTAGAAAGCCCTTAGTTGACTTAACTAGAAGACATTTGTTAGCTAAATGCTTAAAATTACTAAATAATAAACAAATACATCTTAAAATAAGCTAATTGCCAAAATTCTTACTGTTATCGTTTAAACCAAAAATTAGCATATAAAAACAAAATTACACAACCAGAAATAAACAAAACTGAAAATAAATAAAAAATAAATGTTTACTTAATTAAACAATTTTAATGTTTTTTCAATGTAATGTAATGTGTGTATTTATATAGCGAACTTATCGTGTAAGGCCATACACCCAAAGCACTTCACAATCATGAGAGGGCTCTCTCTACACCACCACCAGTGTGCAGCATCCACTTGGATGATGTGACGGCAGCCACAGGACAACGGCGACAACAGCTATAGGTGGAGTGAAGAGGCAATGATACAGCCAATTCGGTTGATGGGGATGATTGGGAGACCATGATGGGTAAGGGCTGATTGAAGGAATTTGGCCAGGACACCAGGGTTATACTCCTACTCTTTATGAGAAGTGCCATGGGATTTTTAATGACCACAGAGAGTCAGGACCTCGGTTTAACGTCTCATCCAAAAAATGGTGCTCACTGACAGTATAGTGGAGTCATAATAGTGACAGCGTGAGTCCTAATGTCCCCTTCACTATACTGGGTCATTAGGACTCACACAGACTGCAAGTTGAGCACCCCCTGCTGGCCTCACTAACACCACTTCCAACAGCAACCTGGTTTTCCTATGGGGTCTCCCATCCAGATACTGACCATACTCAGCCCTGCCTAGCTTCAGCGAGTAACTAGCTTCGGCGAGCTCTATCCACTTTGCAAGCTTTTATTTTTCACAAAATTAGTTTTTTTTATTTCACTCTCGCTTACTGGAAATAATTTATACAAAAATATTTTAAAATACCACACCAAAAACAATACTTGGTCACCCCTGCATACGACAAAGAAAACTACAACAAATGAGCTGATTTATATTTACAGATATTTTATTATTTTAATTATGTTGCAAACAATGACATCAAGATATACTGATGGACAATTATTTCTTTATGCGAGTGCACGAGTGTGTGTCAAAAGTGAGAGCACAAAAAGCAGAATGAAGTCCTCGAGATTGGGGATTCTCAGTACATCGACAAGGCAGAGAAAGCGAATAGCTGGAGTAAAGAGTCCACTGTGTGCTCACAGACACACACATCCTCTCTGACACACACACACACACACACATACAATCTCACACACAACTTCGAGATGGCAGTGGTCGGGCACACGCGACTCGACTGTTGGAAACAGTACCAGCAAGCACAGCAAATTACTCACCACTGACGCAACTGTTGCTCCTGTCGACTGATCGTCCTATAAATGTGTTTACAGAAAACACACACACACACACCTCAACAGTGAGCGCAGAGCAGCCTATAGATATTGCACGTCCATCTACTTGTAGAGGTTTAGTCCACAATGTTCAAGAGAGACTGACTAAATGAGCCTGAAGGAGGTCTCCTGAACTCTTCACAAACGCGCAGGCAAGCAGCTGAATCAAGAAGCAATGAAAGATGGAAGAGGATGAAGGATTAATGAGGGGCAGTCAAGAGCGAAAGCTGGGAAATATACTGCAGTAGAGGTGCTAAATCAAATATAGCTGTGTTTGTCCCCAAAGTTGAACTCAGTGGTGACGATGTGTGCACTTAAGAATGAAAGAAAACAAAACAAATGGCACTTTTCTTGCCCTCCGTCAGTAAATAAAGTACATCGAGATCCTCCATTACCAATAAGTGGCAACGCAAAGTGTCAGAATTGGATTTTCTGTACAAAAACAAACAAACTAACAAAAAAAAAAAAACAACGTAAACCCTGCGTGAAACACTATTTCCTCCAGGGACAAGTGCACTTTACTGATCCATGCGATTCCTTTTGGATGTTTAATGTTTTTGAGTTGCTAAAGCGGCTTCAGTTTAAAGGTCTTCATGGATGAGAATGCTTCTCAAGTTGCATTTACCGCTTCTTAAAGTGACGGATACGAGAATCTGTGTGTAAAAGGGAGAACATTCATAGCGTTAAATGACAGAACAGACACGTGAAGCTGTTCGTCTTCAGTCAGTTTAAATGTCTTCTCGATAAAGCAGAAAGCGACGAACGTCAAAGGAAAAGAAGCGCGAACGGTTTGGAGCGCCTGTCTGCCGAATTCCCCACACAGCATCATTCTGCCTTCTGTTCAGAAACGCTTGAGGCCAGAGCAGCGCCTGTGCTCTGCTTCTCTACCGTACTTTTAGATGACGAGAAGCAAAAAAAAAAAAAAATCTTTTTTACAGTATACAAGTTTTCAGATTCACCATGCAAGAATACTTATTTACTTTTTTACTCGTTTCTTTTTTTTTCTCCTTGTGAGTGTCTTGTGTAACATTTAATAAGCTCAAACTACATCCAGAGTAATTTACATAAAAGGACAATAGTTATTAGAAGAGAGCTGGATGAGGTGGGAATGAGTGCGTCCTGAAGAGCAGGCGTGGGATTGGCCGAAGGGAAGGGGCGGATCCTGCGGCGATCAGCGGCATTCCCACACTTTGACCGTTTGATCTACACTTCCTGTCACCACGTAAGGAGAAGTCTTGTGGAAATCTGTAGAAGAAGAGTGAAAATGAATTAGATTTTTTAATAGAAGGTGCCTCCCAAATCACATACCTATGTACTATTCTACAGCATTTTGTAGCATAAATAGTGCAAGTAGAGTGTTCACACTGAAAACTCTAAAAAGAATAAGTGCACTTTAAATGCCCGCATGTTGCACTTATTCAACCGGTAAAACTGAGGTGTGTAATGTTGGAGGACACTTCACACACTCAGTGGCCGCTGCTTTGCCCACATAGCGGAAGGGGTGGAGCTATCAGGTACTGATGTTGGATAACTTTATTTATTTTGGATCTTCTTTTGGCTTCTACTTCCAGCAGGATAACGCACCATATCAAAGCGCAAATCATCTCAGACTGGTTTCTTGAACGTGACCATGAGTTTACTGTACTCAAATGGCCTCCAGTCACCAGATCTCAATCCAATAGAGCACCTTTGGGATGTGGTGGAACGTGGAGAGTCACATCATGGATGTGTAGCAGACAAATCTGCAGCAACTGCGTGATGCTGTCATGTTAATATGGACCAAAATCTCAGGAATATTTCCAGTACATTGTTTAATCTATGCCAGAAAAGATTAAGGCAGTTCTGAAGGCAAAAGGGAGTCGAACCCAGTACTAGTAGGGTGTACCTATTAAAGTGGCCGGTGAGTGTAGTTATTATTTAGTTATTTTAAGGTTTATAATGGAAGAATATTTCAAGGCTAGAGACGTTTTAACCTGTCAATCCAGCTAAATTTCATACGGGTTCACGTACAGATTTGTCAAACTGACAAGCGATGACTTTCATTTGCACATGAGATACATCAGTGAATTAAAGACAGCGACAGTGGAGCCAATGTGTTTTGCTGGACCAATCGTTTACATGTTTAAATGCAGGGTGTGGGGCTACATTGATCATTTGACTCAGAAGTATAAGTCAGGAGCCCTGCATTGTATTGATATAACAGTGTATTTTCATCATCTGCTCGTCTTACCCAGCGAGGTAACAAAGTGTTCATGGGCACTGAGGGTCTTCATGCAGCGCTTGTTCTTATAGTCCCAGATACGAAGGGTCTTGTCATCAGCACAGCTCACCACAAACCTCCCACCTGGATGAAACAGCACTCCACGCACCCAGTTATCATGGCCAACCTGAGAGCCCAGAGGAGAAAAAGATGAACGAAATGTATTCCAACCAGCCAGTTTATAAGGTTTAAATTCAACATCAAAACATGTTGTGCTGGCACTAAGTATGAAGCAGTTAGATATTACTTTGAAGGCCTGTAAGAACTAGGGGTTGAATGACTTTAGATTTTGGGAAGTTGACTTTTTCAAAGTTGAGTCAACGTCGACTAGTCACTGGTAATGTCATCAATAAAACACAAGAGGCCAATGTTTTACAACATGCCACAATTTGCAATTTATTTGCAGGAAATATATACACATGCTGTTTGACATAACACGTTGCAAAAACAGTGCAATATAATCAATGATATTATCTATGCAAAACAATTGCCAACACTTTCATTTTGTTAGGAATGCAACATTAGCACCCGGGCTAATTTTACTGTTAAATCAATGCAGTCAACACATTGATCACTGCACGTACTACTAAGAATGTAACAATAACAGATATTTTAGTGCAGAATTTATGCATACGTCCTCAGCACACAGATTCATGCCAAGTTAATCCGCAGAGGATAACATCGAAACGCATTACTTTTGCAGGGTTGTGTACACGCAACTGGCTAGCATCTGCTCTAGTGTATTTGCAAAGAGTGACCCTGCATTAATTCATTTAAAAAATTTATTTCAACAATCTGAAGGTGAACCACTTACTGTGTAAAACTGCCATGTAGTTCAGGTTAAACTACGTGATCTGCGCTGTGTGACTAGCCGACGTCAATCCAAATGCATCACAGCAAAGCATTAAAGTTGACCAGTAGACTAGTCTGTGCAACCCCTAGTTAGAACAATAACTATATTTATATTTAAAATATATAATTTTATTATTCTTCATACTAAAGGATAGAATTGTTCAGTTAATTTTGATTGGATGCCTTTTTTTTATATTTATTGGTTAAAGAAAAAAAAAGATCCTAAATACAGATCCAACAAAGGACATGTGCCAATATCACAGTTGTGATGAGCACTCAACTTTAAAGACATTTAAAAAACATGTTTATCATTAACATCATAGTAATCAGGCTTTGTGTTTCCTTTTTAACTCATCATCTGACTGAATTTGATTGTAAACAAAATGAGAAGTAGAAATGGACAGTCATAATTCTGAGACCGAAAGCTAAGGTTAACATAAGCCATTAGGAAAAAATTATTAGGAAAAAGTTAAACTTGTCAATTATGACTTAAAATTGATTTAACGATTACAAGTTATGCACTAAAATAGCTCAACAGGTTGACTTTTAAAAGTAATGATGATTTTTGTTCTTTCTTATTTCCACTTAATGTAAAATTAAATGTAATGGGCAGAAAACTAGTATTATACCAGTATTCTTTCGGAATAGTGTGACTGTATATAATACAATGAAGATGGCAGAAGTACAGCTCCACTCACCAGGGTCATAAGGCACATGCCAGTACTGATGTCCCACATTTTAATTGTCTTGTCTCTGGATCCAGATAACAGGAATGGTCCAGGCTTTCCACTCTTCTTGTTCTGCAACACGAGGAACACATGAGTATTAAACAATCATGATAACTGAGAACGATGGGGGAAGATTTTGCAAAAAAAAAAAAAAAAAAAAAAAAACAATCCCGTATATGTACCTCGGAGCCTGTGGCCTCAGATATAGTGGGGTGTGCGCTCTCAGGGGCCCAGGAGATGCACTCCACCACATGCTCGTGCTCCCTCAGCTCCGCCTTGCACTCTTTGGTGGCCACGACCCACACGCGCACCGTCTGGTCATTGGAGCAGCTGGCCAACAGTGTACCATCTTGATTGGGCCGGACCATACGAACCCACTCTCTGTGACCCGTGAATGTCTTCACGCAGTAACTGAGGCAAGACAGAGACGATCATTATACATTCACACAACACTTTGTATTGCTTTTGACTGTTTGTCTGCCTTTTTTACAAATGCAACGCATAAAGAAAAGCTTGCGAAAAGGCATTAATTGCCCAGTGTTACTCACCCAGTGGCCACTTCCCACATCTTCATGGTCTTATCCCTGGAAGCAGACACTATGTGGTCACCGTTAGGCATGATGGCAACTGACGACACATTGTGATCATGTCCTGTTATGAAGAGGAGGAATAAGAAATAAGCATGCAGTCATCTTACACACTTTTAAATTTAAACGCACATTTGGGTGTGTGTCACATCAGATTTTGGTTCATATGGATAAAACAAGCACTGTTTTTAGCAGCCAGGTGTGTATCAGTGAACTGTATCAGAGGGTGTATTGACAGCTGTCTTGTTTGGCTTAATTGAATCAATCTCAAGTTAATTTTCCCTTTAGTGTGGATCTATTGGGCAGGTGTGAACAGGTGTCAAACTCAAACAGGCCGCAGTCTGCTTCCAAATTACATCTGGTACGGTTCCTTTAAGGTGCGTGTATGATCCACACATTGATGCTGTTTGATTGCTTTTATTGTTTATTGATATATTGAGGCAAAAGTGACAAACCGTAAGTTTAGGATGTTTATATCAGGTTTACCCCTTGTAAACGCTCTGTTTTGGAGCACCCAAACTTTTGAGATATCCCTAAATACTAACACACTGATACTAACATCTAAAAAACTTGAAGCTATTTTAATTTTATGGGACATATAACCATTAGTAGTTCACTTGCAAAAAGGACAGTGTGAAAGTGAACTGCGTGCACAAACATTGTATTTGGACCAAATACAAGGTAACAAAATTTGCTGGTGATGACACCCAGAGTCTGCATAAAAATTGTGGTTAGGAGCACGCACGCACATACATACATATATTATATATAAAATGCAATTTATATAGTAATATTAATATATAATATATTTAGCATTTTATGTACAGTATGCGTGTGTGTTACATATGTGTGTACATATATATATATATATATATATATATATATATATATATATATATATATACACACACACACACATACAGTACATATGCATATATTATGTAAATACAAACTTTATCTTGGATGCGATTAATCATTTGACAGTGGGAAAATATATTCATACTAAATAGTGAGCCACTAAAGATGAAGTATGAACTGGGAAAATTAATGTATGAGAGCTGAAACTAACACCCCGCATTCTTCTGAGCCGAAGTGGACAGCACTAAATACAGGTGTAAAAAAAGATTTAAATGTCTTGAGCTTGTCCATTTACCACCACTTCCAGGAGGTATTTGAAAACGCATTAGATCTGATTGTTGTGCAAACTCAAAAATTACACTCCATCTATTTGTCGACCTAACATCTGATAAGAGGCATACAGTGAGAAAGTGCACCAAAACAAGGTAGTCATACTTCACACATATAACACTAAATGATCATAGTTTCCATCTGCATCCTTTTGATTCACTTGCTTTCCAGCTTTGCTCGTAAGTCATGTAACTCAAGCTTGTTGATTCAATATTAAATCGTACATTGCACCAAGCCTTCCAATGAAAGTGATGTAAAGCATGATGTAAGAAGAGTGAATCCAAACACAAGTGGTCACGACAGACGTATTTGAACAAGTGGAAATGGGGATCAGATCACTGAAAATGCATGTTAATACCAGGTATAAACAGCTCATGTAGCATAACCATTCAATGAAAAACTAAAAACTAAGGGTCTTCTGTTAGTTACTGGCTGACATGAAGGATGGGACTTTTGAGATATGATTAAAAGTAGGACCTTTGTTATTTGAGAGATAAAGCTGGCAGCCTGGTTAATCCCGCCCCAAACAAACCTTCACCCTCCCCCAGAGCGACAGGTCCTGACTGAGAATCCAGAGAGAGGATTGCCCAGTGCACTAATAAGGATCCCAGTAAGCTTTAAGCCTATTTTGGAGGTGGCTGCAGCCAGTTCTGGGTCAAAGGCCAATTCTTCTTCAAAGTAGATTAAATGAATGTTAATAATGTTGTAGAAGATGCGTACCGTGCATGGTCCTGATGCACTCAAAGCCCTGGAAGTCCCAGAGTTTGATGGTCATGTCAGCGGAGCAAGAAGCCAGCAGCTTTCCAGTCTGGTCAAAAGAGATGTCCTGCACCGAGTCAGTGTGACCCTTCAGGGTTCGCTCAAAATCCCCAGCCTCATAGTCCCACACCTGCACAACAACACAGAAACATGATGCAGCATATTTAAATAATACTGCTTAATTTCAAAAACAGCTTCTGTAATTGCACACCAATGCAATTGTGGACAAAGCTCATAGCCAATTCTAATAAACATGAATCTATTTAACAAAAAAATTGTTTATCTTAGGGTTATGTACAATAGTTGATATGATTAATATTACAGATAACATTTCCCCCACTAAATGTTCAACTTCTGTTAAAAAGGTCATTTATATTTCTGAAAAAATAAATTCATACTCAAAGGATACATTTTTAAAAACAACAATCATGTGAAATGTTATTACAATTTAAGATAACCATTTTCTATTATAATACACACAGTGGGGGAAATAAGTGTTGAACACGTTATGTTCTTTTCCTGGCAAAAGTATTTCTAAAGGAGCTGTTGACATGGAATAAAACCAGATTTTGGTAAAAATCCAAACAATACAAATATAAAAATAAAAACAAACAAAACAAAATCTGAAAAAGGAGTTGTGTGTTATAACAATAGAATGACACAAGGAGAAAGTTCTGAACTACTGAAATGTAGTCAATACTTTAAATAAAAGGCTTTTTTTTGATGGCAGCTTAAAGAAATCTCTCATATAAAGAGAATGAAGTCACATTCATTGCTCAGGTTTGAGTTTTTTTTAACAGACTTCGGTGTAAAAATCTTCATGTTCTGTGGGTCTCGTCTATCCAATCTGATCTTTATTTTGTATTTTATATTGGATTCAAGTCAGGTGATTGGCTGGGCCATTCTACAGTTTGATTTTTTTTCTCTGAAAGCATTTGAGATTTCCTTGGCTGTGTTTTGGATCATTGTTTTGCTAAAATGTCCACTCTGGTTTCATCTTCATCATGCTGCTAGTGTAGATGTAGGACTGAAGCAGCTAATATTAATTTACTATGACGAAGGACAGAGGGACACTGAAGAACTACTGAAAGATTTCAACTGCTGTCTGGGCTTTTACTGCCTTTCTACACCTCCCTTTCTTCATGTGTTCAATACTTGTCATCTCATTTTAACATAACTTGACTTCTAAACTAATTGGGTTTTTTTTGCATATGTGGATTTTTTTGGTTGTTACCAACATCTGGTGAAAATTTCAAGTCAACAACACCTTCAGAAACATATTTTCTGAGAATAAGGACGACGTGTCCAATATTATTTCCCCCACTGTACATAAAATCTTTTAATTAATTACTGTGAGTTTTTTTAGCATCAATACTGCATTCTTCAGTGTGACATGAACCATTAGTAATCATTCTAATATACTGGTATGATAAATAAAGACTTTTTTTTTGTGGAAACAGTGACGTATTCTAACAAAAAATTTTTTTTTGAACTTAATGTCTTAGCTCATTTAAATTGATAATTTCATTTTAATACAAAATCTGAACATTATCAGGTGATACACACACAAATAGATAAATAAATGTTTTAAAAAGGTCAGGACATGACTGCTTTGCATGGTTCATGACAAGACAGACAGACAGACACACACGACAGTTAAAGCTTAGAGAAAAATAAATATTGACATTTAAGTTATTTGCCATTGCTCAAACTCTACGAAAGTTTAATGTACATTAACAAATGTTATAGAGGGTTTTAAATTCGGCTTAGAAAGTGTATATTGATTCAACTACAAATAAACCTGCGAATGGCAGATGCCTAGATGTAAAAAAAAAAAGAAATAAATAAAAATAAAAATAAAATAATAATAATAATAATAATAATAATAATTAAATAAATAAATAAATAAATATATATATATATATATATATATATATATATATATATATATATATATATATATATATATATATATATATATATATATAAAGTCATAATTATTAGCCTCCCTTTGAATTATTATTTTTTTATTTTTTTCAATATTTCCCAAATTATGTTTAACAGAGCAAGGAAATTTTCAATGTGTGTCTGATAATACTTTTTCTTCCAGAGAAAGTCTTATTTGTTCTATTTTGTCTAAAATAAAAGCAGTTTTTAATAAAAAAAAAAAAAAATCCATTTTAAGGTCAAAATTATTAGCCTCTTTAAGCATTTTTTTTTTGGATAGTCTACAAAAAAAAACTACCTACCCTAACCTGCCTAGTTAACCGAATTAACCTAGTTAAGCCTTTAAATGTCACTTTAAGCTGTATAGAAGATTCTTGAAAAATATCTAGTCAAATAGTATTTACTGTCATCATGGCAGAGATAAAATAAATCAGTTATTAGAAATGAGTTATTAAAACTATTATGTTTAGAAATGTGTTAAAAAAAAAAAATCTCTCCGTTAAACAGAAATTCGGGAAAAAAAATTTCATGCAAGGGGGGCTTATAATTTAGGGGGGCTAATATAATATATATATATATATATATATATATATATATATATATATATAGCACTCTTGCTGTGATATTAATTGTGGTCTTCGCACAGAGAAGCGCATAAAGAAATGCAGGATGAGAAAGCTTTTAACTGCACTGCCTGGTGTCCAGAGAACCACTTGCTGCTCTGTTGCCCTGGGAAACCAGAGCATCACCATATCTCCATGGAGACAGTGAGTGACTCAGCAGAAATAAATGACTGCAGATGAATCGAAAAACCGAAACGTGGCACAACACCATCATCCACACAGCATATGCACACATCCTTTCACAGCCTAAAAAAACACAGAAGGAAACAAGACCTTTATAGTGGCGTCCTCTGAGGCGGAGACCATGAGGCTGAACACAGGGTGGAAGATGACGCGTGTGACAGGGCTTCTGTGTCCGCTGAGGGCGTACTTCTCAGGTGGGCGTGGGATCCACTCTTTGGGGTCTCGTTTCTGCCCCACGGGGCCTCCTAAAGTGATCTCCTCCTTAGCTTCATTTAGTTTAGACTCTAACTCCATTACCTAACAAAATATATGAAAAAACAAATAGGGGTTACTTCCAGAACATTGGTTTTGATTTGATTTATTCTGGTTTGTTTAAAGCAGGGGTCTAAAACTCAAACTGGTGGGGGCCATATCAGTGACTGACAATTCATAGGAGGTCCATTTAAACATTCAAGCACACACAAAAAAGTGGAAACTTGATGCTGTCAGACATTCATCTCCATCAGGAGTATCAACGCTTCTTTTTGTTTCTTGTTGTACATATTGAAGGGGGAGTTTAAATTGCTATGAAAATACTACAATTTAATAATAGGCAGAATAATAATCATTATTATGTACCCATTAATTGTTGCCTGACCAAAAGTTTAACAGATAGTGTAAGAACAGCAGAATGCAGATTGGGTAACTTTGTTGACTTTACTGGCAATAGTTCTTCTCAATATCATTCTTTTTTTGTAAACTATAACAAAGAGGGCAAAAGTATGTATATATATATATCCAAATTTACTTTAACATGTTCAATTCAGCCAGCAGTAAAATTTTACTAATGCACATTTTTTTTAATACAAATCTTATGGCCCGTTTCCACTGAGTGGTACAGTACGGGTCACCTTTATCAAGCTTGCGTTTCCACAAGGGTACCCTTTTGGTGTGCGTGATGAACAACAGAATGTTTCAGGCGACGTAATTTTTCCTCGAGTAAAAATTCAAAGTAAAGCTGTACGGGTCGTTCACATTTAATACGAGAAGCACTTCTCACAAAACAGATGCTTTATCCACAAATACTATGTGTTACCAATTACAATAAAACTACACGCAGCATACATTTAGTCCTTATTTGGGTTCAAAAACAACACAGTCAGTGTAAACCTCTCATTTGTGTCTTTAATCTTCAGCAGCACATGTAGCCTCTTGTTAGAAAGTAATTCCATCATTCCGAGTTCATAATAGTCCAAAAAGTGATGATAATAGGTAAACCTGGTAGTTTGTTCATCTTTTAGGTTGCAGAAGCATCATTTGCTGCAGTTTTTTCCAGCTTCTCAGTTTTTTTTGCGCTTTAGTCTTGCGTTTGTCTCTTTCTGAAAGGATCGGACATCAGAAGCGCTTCAATGATCATGCGCACGTTATTAATATGAGCTCAAGTTCGTTATTTCAAATATATACGCACGGCAAGCTCTCTGGAGAAAGTGAAACCGCTCGCACTTTTAGACAGGCGAATAAAACAACAACAGGACAAGGCAGATTTTGTTCTTCTTGCCTTTGTGGCTGTTCATCAAGACGACGACAATGTTTGTTTGAGCTCTGGTTGACCATGGCTTATTATTATATGTATATATTATTACGGTGTAATGTCTTGGCTGTGTTTTAAAAAAATGGCGCTTCCTTTGTTTTCATTCTCCAGCCTTTGCGAGTGATGCATCTCTGTAAACCAATATTGTTCAGCTGCGCGTCTTGCTCCACCTTTTGGTAACCTTTTTTCGTGCTAGGTACCCTTTGCAAAGGTGGTACGGTACAGTTCGCTTTTAGGTACTCTTTGAAAGTGGAAATGGCCATAAAAGTGTACCGAACCACTCAGTGGAAGCAGGCCATTATTATGCATAATAGAAAAATCTATTAATGAGACCATTTGAATCGAACATTAGCAAAATTATTATATTTACACCACCATCATAACGTGTAAGCTATGAAGAGGTGTTTGTACAACAAAATACACATAGTATAAAACTGATTATAATCAAATGACCCTTGAATATTTACAAAAAATATAGCTTTAGTAAAAACAGAGCACTTACGGACATATATTTCAACGTTTAAATCAGCCCCAGAAATAATCTGCATGTGCATTACTCTCGATTGCACACTGAGAGGAACGGAAAGTAACCCGAATATATAGAACAGTACCTTAATGTCCAGTAGGTGGGGGGTCAAAACCACAAGTGTATATTCGACTGCACAAAAAATATATGCTTGGTTGGGCTGAATCTTATTATATATTTGATGTCAGTTGCGGGCCGGAGGGAGGGCGCAAATGGCTCGGGGGCCGGCAGTTTGAGATCCCTAGTTTAAGGGGATATAAATATATTTGTATAATAAAATCATTGTACTGACCTTTTTTTGTAATCTGATGACTGAAGTCCATTTCTTTTCCAAAAGGCCTGCAAACTTCTTATCCAACTCATCATTCTGAAAAAAATAATAATAATACAAGAATGAGAACGTATCCTACAAACAAAATCAATTAGTGTTTATTTTCTATTTGAATAATCCATTCAAAACCATTATTTGCATTGAATTTTTTAAACTTAATTTTTCTAAAAGACATGTATCTGATCAGCACTGTTTTTTGAGTAAATGAGGTGTGAAAAAAAAAAGTTTGAAAATTATCATGTTTACTCTGTAAAAGTATACATGTAAAATTTTTCAGCGGTCTGACATCTGGAATCAAACATGTTTTACAATGCTTGTGTATTTCAAGGTTTGGTTCCCTTTCTAAAAACCAAGCTTTGTTTTAATGCATACCTTTCCAGTCAAAATAGACCTGAATGCATTATGATGGTTAAAAAAAGTGTTAATGTGTCATTACCACATCCAACTCTGCCTCCTTCTTAAAAGTGGAATATGCCTCTTCATAGCCATTGGAGCGCAAATAATCTGCTATTGCTCGATTTCTGAAAGACAAAAGATGTGATTTTATTAGACAAAGGGACATGCAGTCATTAAGTTAAGCCATACTGAAATGTTCTAGACTTTCGAAAACTGCACCACCATGTGATCATCACCCAAATCAATTCAGATTGAATGCATTTACGGTAAATGATCCATGATGAGAATAGACTGATGATATTAGCTTTGACATAGAGATGAAGTCAATATGCCGCAGGCCATAGAACTACAGATCCATGCAAATTTAGTTTGGGACACTGTGACTCATCTAATACTTGAAGACTGCAGAGTTTTGGGAGAGTGACAGAAGCTATGTTTGCTTTGCATCCACCTATTTCCATCATCATAGTGCATCATCAAATTGGGAAAAAAAAGGCCCTCAGTGGTCTTCTACTAAAGCAAATTCCATTTTTCTTTTTGACATCAGTTTATTAGGAAGTGACTATTTTGTCACTGGATGGAAGCAGTGCTCCATTCACAAATGTTTCAGTTATTGTGATGTTCCAATTTTGTGGATTAAAGGTCCTGTGAAGTGCTTTGAAATGTGCAATTTTTATTTGATGGTTAAAGTACTTTCAACCGAAACATGGAGAGGGTGGGACATAGTGTAGCTCCACCCCTTTAAAAAAACAGCAATAGAATGTCGTTTGTAATCACAGCTCTGCCAGTGAGAGTGGTTGAGCTCCAGTGTCTTGAAGGGGGCGGGGCCTGTCAGATAAAAGAGCATTTGATTGGTTATGATAAGAAACTGAGGTGGCGTGAATAAAATTGTTGATCCACTTGGGTGGAATCATCAACTTTAAATGTTTATTATTAGCAGGTTTATATATTCTAAAAGCAAATTTTGTTCACACTAGCTTATAGATATCCTAAAAAAAATTATAAATGATACTAACATCTGAAAAACTTGATTTTAAATTCATTGGCCCTTTAATCTAATTTGCATCTTTGAATGGAAAGATTTCTAATGGTGTTAAAACGCAGGATTGAAATACTAAAGTGCAATTTAAGAATCCCGGAGCGAGTCAGAAATTAACAGTAGCAATATTTAGGGATTTTGGGTGAAAGATAGATTAGAGATCCTCACCAGCAAGTAACCAAATTTTGTGTAAAGATCTGTGAAAAAAAATCTGCGTATTAGGCTGACAGTGTGCACATGGTAGGGATGCAACGATTACAGGTTTTGGCAGTATGAGTATAGTCTGAGGAATGACCACTGAATAACACTGAAAATAAAAATGACAAAATAAATAAATAAATAAAAATAAGAATAAATTTAAAAAAAATGTATTTGTCTAATGTAAATCTAAGCCTCATATTAGCATTATTAGAAAGTATTTCCCTTTTAAAGAGAACAAATGTATTCAAAGGCTGCTGAACCTCTGTCTGAAAGGTGCTTTTTATTAACTAGATTACATAATTGTTTGGAGTTTTTATTTTTGGTGTATTTTTTTTCTCTTTGGAGTAGAAATGTGTATATTGCATACAAAGTATGAAGCTGACTGGTCCAGTTCTTGTCACGTGACTCGCAGTGCGTTTGCAGCATTCTTTCAACTAGGTGCGTTCACGCTTTCCAGGCACATCGCTCCCAATACGCACATGCAAGCAGCGCGCCTCTATTGAAAATAACGAACTTGCAAGCACAAAAGATGCGATGTGTGTTAAATATAGTTAATTGCCTTAGCCATAGTTAATCCAGTGTGCGTGGGTATTAGCCTCAGTGCCCAGCTTGGAACTTAAACTAGTAAACAGTTGGCATAACTTTGTTTAGTTGCAGCAGTTTTGTTCCATGCAGAAATGCGGTGTTGAGATTAATTACGACTGAGAGTGTTTTACGATTAATTAACCTTGACAAATTAAAGCACAGTTAATAGTGAAATCTTCCATTTATTTTTATTTATTTATTTATTTTTTCACATTTGAAATGTTTTGGTGATGAAATACATGAAATACAAATCCACACTACATGGCAATAAATGTAACAGCTCCCGAGTTAAACCTCTTAATGAAAGAGGAGAACAAAAAAGAAAGACAAAGGAGCAGGGAAGTAACCAAAACACAGAGTGCCCTGGTTGTCATGGACACCTGCTACTGAGGATGGAAAAGGTCTCAAATGACACAGCAGGAAACGCCAAAATGGAGGACCGAGCACTTTCTCTCCGTCTCACAACACACACAGCCTCTCCTTTTCTTCCTCTGCTTGATTACGCAAATAAGTGTTTCACTCTTCAGACGATGGTGAATATTGCATGAGCTGACCATTGGGCTAAATTTAGGTAGTGATGTCAGCACCTTTGAACCTTGATTTAGTAATGGCAACTTTTCGGATGGAAAAGGAGTGGAAAACAGCCATTTGATGACCCATGTTTCTTAATTGTTTTTCAGTTATTTCATACAATTCTTTTTCCAATTCCAGTTTTAGCAACAGAGACAAGTTGTCTTTTTTTTTCTCAAACAGGGTAAAATGTTTTTAAACATTAGGACATGCTCACCCAATTCAGGTGTACAATCTTCTATTATCTACTTAGCCACTGCTACAATGCAAACAGTTTGCATTTTTTCAACGGCCATGTCAATAAATGACAGCTTTCACATTAAAAGCATGAGCAGTGGAAGATCTGACACTTAAGCCTTATTCAGAGGGTAATTGTTTCTCAGGGGCACGTAAGGGATTTGGCACAGTGCTAGACATGTTGTGTCTGTTTATCAATGACTAGCTGTAAAGCCGCTTTTTTGTTGTTGAAATCATACATTGGCTGTTGCCATGACGATCACGCCAGCTCTGATGCCAACCTCCTGTTTGAGTCTAGCGCAAGTTTGAAGGTTAACGGATTACAAATAACGCAAGATACGTCATTTAAGTTACAAGTAATGCATTACTTCAAAAAATTTATAATATTCGAGTTACTTTTTAAAAAATGTAATGAGTTACTTTTCAGTTGAAGTAATTAGCTTTTGAAGAATACTTTGCTGAATTAAAATTAACAGTCCCATTAAATCACACACTTAAAGGTGCAGTATGCAAGTTTGACACCCAGTGGTTGAACTAGGTATTGCACTCCTGGATCAAAACAAACGCAGGTTGCCAGATTGAGGATAGGAGCGAGTGATTTAAACAGTGTTCTAAATAAAAGCAACAGCACCCGATAGCACAAATATTTTCCATATTAAAAGGAGTTTTTGTCCTAACCAACTTCTCGAATTGACATATTAGAAATGGCTTCTATTTCTCTCAGGTGAACAACAGAAAACTATGACAATGATCACGTCAGGTAAACGTCATGTGCTTTATTCAGTGTTAAATGCTAATAATGTGAGTTTGAATGCCATTTTACGACATTTATTGCCATATAATGAAAGCAGCAGCAGATAGTTCACCTCAGATCTTGAAAATAAACCATTTGAAATTGAACTTTAGAACTAAACACGTGATTCAGCATGTACATTTAATGAAGTTAAAAAGGGTTATTATGTATTTAACAGATTATAAACCTTACCATTTTGTGAGTGAGTGCATATTCTGTGCTTCTGAACGGCTGTATTTAAATTTCTGGTGCAAACACAGGGTTACAATGTAACCTGCTCACCTAATGTTTACGCTCGTAATATTTATTAGGGATGGGCATTTCTGACCATTTTTCATTACGATTAATCCACAGGTTTGACAAATGATTAATCGGGGTGGAGCTTAAGCAAGAGGTCGGGGCGTGTGTGCATCATAGCGACAATTAAATAACATTCAATTTAAAATATATATTTTAAATTAAATCAAAGCTGTTGGGTTATTAAAATTCACCATCAGTATTGGTTAACAGCGTAAACATTTAAAAAAGTGTGAGCAGTGGCGTATTTAGGCATGGTGAAGTAAAAGCTTTGAGATACGATTTACTTTATGCAGGTGTATTAATTCAAAGTAGTAATTCCCGAATAAAAGATGTTGGACGCCATTAACATTTGCTGTATTTTGCATGCGCAAGTTTGTTATTCTCTATCCACACCCGAAACAACGGTGGTGAAAGCAAACTAAAATCGCGCGCAGACAATATATAAATATATAAATCAGTGTTAAACCTACGAATGGTGGAAAAACATATTTCTGTAATTGTGTATCTGGGTCTCCACTTTTGCCATGGCCTCTTTTGGTTTTAACAAACTTATCCTTCAGGTTTTTCCAAACCTTTTAACAAAACATTTCTCCTTTCCCAAGGCTGTTGCAATTTAAATCCAAAAATTATTGACCATTAGGTTATCTCTATGATCACGGATCATAAAGATGTCTGTACAGTCGTACTGTTTTAGACAAATTTCTTCAAAGTGTTTCATATTCAACTCAAATCAAACGCGGCGCTGCGCGCACTGTTCGCTCAAGTCTTAAAAAATGCCTGGCGCACCGCCAGCCAAAATCATGCGCGCAGAAAACCATTCCCGTGTGCCTTACACGCTGCTCTGCTTCCGGTGTGAACACCGGTTGTGTACACGCACGCCGATAAAATACACGCCACTTATGTACTGTGAAACCGGAGCAACTTTTATGCAGAGGTGTCGGCACGCAGCAAGCTTTGCAAGTTGACAAAACTAAAGTTATAATATGATGATGATCTTATTTTGACTATATGGCTATGAAGCAGAAAGGAGAGATGATGAAACAGGGAGGTAAGACTTAATAACATTAATTCTCAGCCATGGGTCGAGTCTAAGACAGATAATTACATAAAAGATATTTTTTTATATTCTAAAGAATTGTCTTTAATATTCAAGCAAAAGATTTCTTAAGCGATCTTAGCACATCACTTCAGTTTTGTCTTTAAATTTTTCCAGTTAGCTACATGTAGGATTGATTTCTGTTATTATATATTTGGAATAATACTTGTATAATATTAATTTATAATAATAATAATAATTATTATTATTATTATTTATTTCCAAGTACATTTCTAAAAGCCGATGGTTCACCCAGGGTGTCATTTAAACTAGAACTGCCACTGACGTGAGGCGTGTAGGTTTTCTATATGACGCATTGTAAATAAAATTAATCATAAAGCTGAGACACAACACAAAAATGTTATATTATATATAGTGTTTATCTACACAAAATGCATGTGAGCTTGTAACTCCCGTTACAGGGCGCTTTAAAACAACGGCAACTGAAGCCACGCAGAAAAAAAGAAACCAAAATTATTTTACAGTATTATCCTTTTCAATAGGTGTCTTATTATTTCTATAAATATTTTGGACCTGTTTTCTACCTTTTTATTTTATACCAAAATAATATTTTACTTCAGCAACATCAACAGATTTTTTTTTTGTTTGTTTTTTTTTTGTAAAAGGTTTGCAAAAATCAGTTTCACCAAAACTTAACCAAACGACTGTTAAGTAGCACAAAACTAGAATCTATCATAATTTGACTGCATAACTTAAAAAAATGCCTGAATATTTTTTTACCACAGCTATAAAACTTAAAGATTATTTGAAATAACATTTCTTTCAAAATGATCAGTCGGTGGAGGTACATAAAATAAAGCCAGCCTAATTTAACTATGCTGCTCAAAACAAAAACAGCCTGAATATTTTACCATGCTTGGCTAATAAAACTTAGCATAAGGAAGAACTACATATTTTTATTCAAAAAGATCAGTTGGTCTACATGCTCTGATGAAAACCAAGTGCGAAGTCTATTTACAATTAGACCGGCGATGGAAAAAACGCGCTCAGCAGGCACAGAAGTTGCAGGAACAGCCAGCTACCACTGGGTAAGGGTGCTTGCTTAGCCTTGCAAATTGAGACTCATTTACTTTGCACCACAATAAAGGATCTGGGTTTAAAGAGATGCATGGCCCCCAAGTAACTTTCGATTTTGGTGTCATCTGGCGAAATATAACTTATACCGTAGTCCTCGATGAAAAGAGTGTCGAGACACATGACAGCTGAATGCATCACACCAGACGAGCACATTCGCATGGTATTTCAAATGAAACTATTTAGATGGCGCTCTGTGGCGTGGCAGAAATATGAAGTGTCCATCGTGGCTGGGCACCGCTGTGTACCCTGTTAGAAACATACGTTTAGAATTCTGAAATGCATGCGTGGGCCGTGGCGCTTCTGGTGTGTGAGCCCCTATACTGGATCTGCGCTCAGGTCTTGCCTCTAGACCGCAACTTCCTGCAGCCATAACCAATCAAATATCAAACTACCGCCCAAATACCAGCATAACCAATCAGAAAGAATAAAAGGAATTTCATTTTAGAGCCAATCGATCATCATTTTCATGCTCGATCGTAGCTGGTGGGTTCGATTAATCGATTAATTGTGCACATCCCTAATATTTATATAATTTGCCAATTAATAACCTCATGTGGAACTGAATCATTTCGGGGCTGCTACTGTTGACCGGAGGTCGCATTTTGGTCACGGACGCTTGCTTTAAGAGCCTTTCAGACTGAATTAATGAAATACGCTGTTTTCCACCAAGGCAATCCAGGCTTCTGAAATATAATTGGCTAAACTGGCATCGCGCAGGTGAAAATTACCAAAACAAAGAGACCACGGAAAACACATTTTCAAAGCAAAATATCTGACTTCAGCATTGTTTTTTAGATTAGCAAGTATGTTCACTTGGCATGTTTCTTAAATATCTGCAAACATATGGTATTTTTATGCTTTAGAAGAGTCAAAAACTTACATACAGCACCTTTAAGAGAATACACCTGTAACAGACAAACTAAAATGTCAGGCCAGAGCCTTACATTTCTGTGATGGAAGTATTCTCATTATTTTGAACGCATCTGAGAAAAGGGGAGTGTCTCAATGGTTTATGATTTTACTTTACTAATAAAGACAAAAAGTACAGAAGTAGCAAAGCATAAAAGGGCCTTGTTCATTGCAGAGCATCTCTAAAAAAAAAAAGAAACTGTATAACGTTAATTTTAGCTAAAAGTACAACTACATTTTATTGGTTAACTCCATTTAATTGAATTATGACAATTTGGAAACAAATTACGACTATGATTTTAACGAGTTATTAGACATTAACATCTAAGATTAATAAAAGCTTTTCATCATGAGTTCAGTTAAATTACTAATGTCAGAGTTTTACTGCTATGCTATATAGTCACAGAATTTTCAATCAGTATTTATGCATCTACTATGCCAGATAAACATGTGAAAATATTTATGTTATTAAAAAATTAAGTCTTCAAGCATTTGGTGAGGTGATGAACATCACTGCAATTCTGAATACTCTAGTAATAATAATAATAATAATCATAATCATAAACACAAAAAATGTTCCAATAATAAATAATTATTCACTGTATTTTGAAGTGCCACAATATCAATGTTATGCATGTTCATTATCACAATATATTTAATATCTGCATATGTCGAATTCAGCATTCCTCAAGTCCAGTCCTCATGGCGCACTCCTCTGAACATTTTATTTCTCTTATCACTTCTGATATGTCTTCTAATTGGTCTATAAGTGAAGTGCACTGCACAAGATATTGACCATGATTCCAGTTCAAAGCAAGTGTTATATTCAAATGACATTTTAGTGTGTGATGCGTGAATTTAAATTGCATTTATTTACAGAAATTAAAGGTAAATTGTCACACTTCTCTGTTGTCTGTGTGCGAAGACACCTTTAATCGCTGAATGAAGTTCCTTAAAGAGGTGGTCCACTACGATATCATAGTTTAAACTTTAGTTGATGTGCAATGTAGCTGTGTGAACATAAACAACATCTCTAAATGCAAGACGCTCAAAGTAATGCAAAGGGAGACATTGGCTTTTACAGAGTTAGCTAAGCAATGCCTACAACGAATGAAGTTTGGGGACTGCAAAAAACATACATCCGAGCTAGTGAGATCACAAACCCTTCAGGTTACATGCATTCACCACGCGCATACACTCAGTGCAGCCAAGGGGCACGGCCAGAGACGCTGTATATAGCAGAGAAAGCTAAAATGTCATCCAAACGCTGCTATTTCCACAGAGCTTGTTCTGTTTCTGTACTTGGGCTTTCAAAGAACATGAAACAAAGAGAGAAGTGCTTACAATTTTATCTTAATTATGTTCCAGAGAATTATAATAAATATATAGCTAGCATTTGACAAAGGAGAGCTTCCAGAATCTCTCCCAGTTCAGTGCTGGATTCAGCTAAAAACTCCTCAAAACGATGAAGCTGTGGATTGTGAACCACAACCTGTAAAGTGTTTTTATTTGTTAAAATTGATCAATTACAGGCACAGTTTCTAGCGTTAACAGTATGTTGTAGCGGGGACGTAAACAAGGATGTAAATAACTGAAAATGCTGTTTGACACCGCTAACAGTTTAGCTACAAATTCATATTTATTTGTCAAACTACTGTAAAAAGCCACAATCTTCAGCAGCGCTGCAGTGTCTCTCTATGCAGCCACTTTCAGTGTCTCTCTATGTGGCCGATTTCAGGGTCTGTCTATGCGGACACTATCCATGTGTTCTCCATCTCAAATAACAAATTCACAAAAGATATGCGAATGTTTCATATTACTTACACATGCTTATTCCGAATATATGTGAAAGACACTTGACAGATTTTATTTTAGAAAGAAGACGTTCTTTTCATTGTTCTGTCTGATTAAGGCAGCTAACGCTGCTAACAGCTGCTATGACTGACTGTTTACACAATTTGAAGGTACGTGATGTTTTTCCTGGTGACGTGGAGCAGAGCCGCGGATCACAGCACATTATGTTAGCTGACCAATCAGAGCCTCTTGAGGGTGGGCCTTTCAAAGAAACTAGGAAATATGACAGTCGTTTTCATAGTTAGCTGAGTAGCTGTATATAATCAAAGATATATAAGACATGATGTGATTTTCTACAAATGAAACATGAGCACACATTGCTTTGCATCTTATGAATACAACCAAGCCTTAAAAATACACTGTGGACCACCCCTTTAAAAATACCCATGCTCCTTCCTCGCTCAGGGAGTAGGGAATAGTGAACACTGCGTAGAGCCTGTGTCAATCAGAACACAGTTCATGCATGGAGCTCTTCTAACAAGCTGGTCATTTGAATCAGGTGTAAAATAAATAGCAGAGACATGCAGAATATGAAGAGAGAACTGGAATTGAGAACCATTGCTTTAATTGATAATGAGCTACTGCTGGGTGGGGGTTTGTCACTAATATTATCACTCTACAGGAGACTCAGTCTATGGGTTGAAGATGGCCTTATTCAAATAGCTCGCCACATGACCGTTTCAGGCAAACTGACAGTGTCTATTCTTTTCAGCTTTTGGGAGCTGGCAGACAAGCCAGAAATCTAACTAAATCCCAACAAGATGTTCAATGAACTGGGGAAAACCGAAATTCATGAACAAGGAAATTTGCAGGTTTACAGTGGACCCAAAGATATCCAGAAACCCCTGGTGCTTGGTGAAGTATGAAGAATGCTCAAGTATGGTCACTCAATTATGAACCCCTCCTCCACTCCACAGTCATGAGGCTTTATGAAATATTAAAGTTAAATAGCTGTTGCAGGAAGCTCCAAGCCGCAGGGAAAAGCGCTCTCTGCTAGCGCACTGAACCGCACTTGATATCAGGTTTCATTGGTTGCAGTGACTTTATTTGAATGCGTTTTGATATTCAAGTATTTTAGAGTCATGTGCTATATTTTTTCTGAAATACAGGTCTCAATGGAACTTCAAAACCCCCTACCAGGAAAATCGGTTCTCTCTGTGGTCATTTTGCAAACACTACTCTGTACATGCAAGTGTTTAATTGAGGGAATAATCAAATAACAAAAATTCCTACAACCAACCAACCTTTAAATAACACTATAAATCAGCAATTAAATCTGACAATGACTGCCTCAAACATTACTCTAAGCTTAAGTGGTACTAAAAAAACACCTATATTGCTTGTTGGTCCAGTCAATGGAAATATATAGTTCTAAGCTCAAGTCTCAAGTTCCTATGTGAAACTGAGCTTCTAAGTGCAATGAAACTTATGGTGAAATTTAATTATGTGCATTAAAAGAGCCAATTGCCAGATTTGTGATAGAGGAAAGTGCATTATCCACATGCTAGAACTAGTTTCTGTTTACTAAAATGTTTATGATGAATACTTTCATGTTCTAAATATGGTTCAATTCAAATAATTGGTGGAGGAAAAAAAAAAAAAAAAAAAAATGGAATTTCTAAACGTAATAATAAAATGTGACTTTTTGTTTCAGCAATAGGCTCTATGCACAGCTAGAGCTTTATAACCAATGACAAACTTCCGGTGAAAGCTTAATGTGAGTATTTTCTATTTCACAAGGTTGTTTTTACAGCATCGATGTTGTAATGTAAATTACAATACATTCAGTTAAATAGACTTTAACATTCAAGTTGTTCAAGTGTAAACTAGATGAAAGACTGTTGTAACCACTAGACCTGTCAGTAGCAACAGGCTAGCACAGAAATTCCATTGAAAATACTGGGGTAAAATAAACTGACATATTTAAAAGGCATGGTGGGGGGAATGGAATTCAATGCAGTGCTTCTTGTCCGATTTGAGACCCACTTCATATCGTATATCTAACAGACAGTGAAGATTGCTGATTTTTAAAGAAATCAGATTTTAAACGTGACAATTTTGTAATTTAAATACAGTTCACCGGAAGCCCTTGGGCAGCCTTTAACAAGTGTCAAGTCCTGTGGAGGAGCTCCAGATAGATAATACTGTTTTGTGTTTATTTTATGATTAAAATTGTTCCCGCCTCTGAATGAGTGAGTTCAAGCTACTTGTACATTAAATTAGCATTACAGTTTTTTGTGGTGTAAACTAAACACCCACGAAGAAACAGGACACAGAGGATCATAAAAATCCCAATGTCATCTTGCGGTTCTTTAGTGTTACTGTCAGAGCAACACAAACAGAAAGCAGAAGTATAAATTCACGACTACGTACAAGACATACACCATGAATTACAGTGATCACTCAACGTGGCAGCATAATTCAGAGTGGGCATCATTTTACCAACAAAAACATTGGTTTGTAGAACAATTTGTTTACCATTTACTTCATTGCCTACATCAGCTATAGAACCACAAGTCTCACATTTTCACCAAAAATAGCTTATCTCCATATTACATAAAAAGGTGGACAGACAGGTGCAACACTCTTTCTATCAGAAATACACGTGACAGTTTCACATTTGGTAGCATCTTAATATGAAAGATCTCCTGAGCTCCATGTTATGAATGCATGACAATATAGACTGACTCACAGTTCATCTCGTTGCCTCTGTGACAGCACCATTTTGGCGCGTGGGTTGGGGCGCTGTCTCTGCCCCAAATAGGGAGCTGGCAAAGAGTCTCGAACAGCTCCTCAGCAGGACAAACTGTTGTGCAAATTCTTGTGCAAACCGGCGTCACTTGAGACCCGAGGACCTCCTTCAAAGCGACACACCAGACCCGAACAAAACAGATGACCAGCAGGAACTAACACCAATTTGATTCACTTGCCATCTAGGTAGAAACAAGGGAAAGACAAACAACAATTCATTAGAAAAAGAAAGTTTAAGATTCAAGTTCTGGTGATAGAAGATAAATGTGAATTGTAATAATTCTGACCTTGACCTGATGGTCTAAAGTCAAAAAAGCCCTCTAGTCTTTTAACTAAACATGACAAACACAATAATAAAAGAGGAAGCTGCTATTGAGCCATTAGCATTCTTATTTTCTGTTTAATGTACATCATATCAAATCTGCATCTGTCATTCTGGCCATGAGTGCTCATACGAAAGCCTTCTCAAACATTCAAAGTAACATTCAGACTGGAAGTGCTGGAGGTGGTGCAGTAAATCTCTTCTGCTAATCCTAAGGTCATGGTGGTCCAACTGGTGCTGGGGACTGAGACAAGACATGGTAAATCCTTTCAGACGGTTTTGACAATCTGCAAATATCCTCTCTAATCTGTGCAGTGCTGAAATAGCTTGACGTAGGTGAAAATGTCTGATCTGGCCTTCAAAGAGAGACATTTGGCTTAGTTTTGGACTTTGCAAACAATACTAAATATTGTGTTTAAACCAATTATTCTGCCAAATTACATATTATTGTACAGCTCACTTTTTTCAACTCTCATTTTATTTGAAAGCTTTATAAGAAGTTTTGCTCCCAATAATAGGTTTGTTTTTGAATATTTAACTCTGGAGCAATTGCTTTGTTAGAACAGTTCCTTCAAATAAACGCTGTCATTCAAACTCCAGTGTGTGTGTGCACAAAACAAGCATGGGCCTTGGACAAATTGCAAATTCAGGTGGGATTTGATTGAAATATGAACACGAAGACATTTTAGTAGGTAAAACAGGACAAATACAACCATCAAAAAAGATCAACCAATCAATCTTGAATTGAGCACCTGGATTTTCTCATCATAGAAGCTATGTTGCCACTACAGTGTGTTTGTGTGCAACACACTTCCTGCTGTTGTCCTGTCACCATCACTTAAGATTCACAAGTCATCTACTGGTAAAAATACTATTATATATTACGCATATGCAAGTATTGAACGATTTTAGCCTAACAGCACATGACATTGTTTTGAAGGTTTGGTAAGTTCTGCTGCAAAATATTTTATAAAATCTCCTATATTTTGATTTAGTATATTTAGGTAATCACACTGTGTGAACGCAACACACCCTGTAAAAAAACCTCTTATGTCTATGAATAAAATCTAGTTAGGCATGTTCTACAGCCAACAGATAACCTTCAAGAACAATTACTAGGCATACATCAAAATTAAAAGTTCTTGGCCAAAACTGAAAATTCCTGAAACGGAAAATGCCTTGTAATAATTATTTACTATTATTTTATTTCAAAGGAATTCTCTAATTTAATTCAAGCTAAATTATGATGATTTTTAAAAAGGCTAGAGCTACTGCAAGCAGCAGAAACAAGTTTATTACATGGAAATGTCATGTCGACATGTTATTTGACAAGTTTTTAGATGAGCAGGTGAGGTTATTTGGAATTACTGTGGCACAAAATTTGGTGCATTATTACTTATATTTATGCAAGTTCTCTTTAAACGCAAATCAATATTTATACTAATTATTTTATCATTTAACTAATTATCTCACATTCAATCTTGTGTACTTATATGGTTAAAGAGCCATATTTTGGTATAAAAACTTATTTTGGCCTTACATTTACTAAATTTGATAAACCCCATACATATGCATTGATCAATATTTATTAATGAATAAAAGACTAAATTAAATCCATCTCTTAAAAAGACTTGAATTAAATGCCTCAGTTCACATGGATTACTTTCATGTTTTGTGTACTTTTATGTTTTAACTTGCACCGTGAGAACTAACAATCATTTGGAATAAAATCCATGTAAAATTAAAGTAAACATTGAGCACTTGAGCACAACATTGAACTGTAGCTGTAAAGGGAACCAGCGAGTCATGTGGAGCAGTCAAATATAGCAAAGCACTCTGAGGCTGCTGAAGAAATAAAAAAACACTTTCATGAGAGACACACAGTGTGTGCATGCAGCGTAGTAAAGCTATTACTTCCCTTTTAAACAAATAATTGTTAGGTTTACTATTCATTCGATAAGTAGGGGAAATGCAGATTTACTTCCCTGAATTACACAAAGAGAAAAACTCAGTATCCATGCATTTATGGAAAAGTAGCACAAGCGTCCTTTAGAATGGCTCATCTATAAAACAAGTCAAACTCAGTAAGAGCCCTCATTGATAAAATACCAATAAACGAACAAAGGATATCCCCCAAATGCAACCAGAAAGGAAGCAGTTGTAGACTTTTTGTACAGATTACATGTCCAAAAACATGTGGCTACAAACAGGGTTTCAATAGCCATTGCTCCATTTGCAGAAAGGAAGAGACAGCGTCTAGACCAGCTATAAGACTTTTATGCTTTCAGCTCTATAATGATTTATTCAGCTACATGTCTGGGCACATAAATGCTATGCAATGACAGAAAAGCTAAATAAATGCACTACCTTCCCCTTCGCATACAGTTGAAGTCAGAATTATTGTTTATTTTTTCCCCCGTTTTCTATTTAACGGAGAGAAGATTTTTTTCAACACATTTCTCCACATAATAGTTTTAATAACTCTTCTCTAATAACTGATTTATTTTATCTTTGCCATGATGACAGTAAATAATATTTGACTAGATATTTTTCAAGACACTTCTATACAGCTTAAAGTGACATTTAAAGGCTTAACTAGGTTAATTGGGTTAACTAGTCAGGTTAGGGTAGTTAGGCAAGTTACTGTAAAATGATGGTATGTTCTATAGACTATCGGAAAAAAATTGCCTAAAGGGGCTAATAATTTTGTCCTTAAAAAGGTGTTTAAACAATTTAAAGCTGCTTTTATTTTTGTCAAAATAAAATAAGACTTTCTCCAGAAGAAAAAATATTATCAGACATACTGTCAAAATTTCATTTCAATTTTCAGCTGTAAATCAACTTTCTGTCTGAGGATCTTCTGTAAAGATACTGTCTGTGTGTACATGAGTTGGTAATCATATTACTAGGGGTTGAAGACAAAATGAGAGGCACATCTCTCATGTCTTTAAAATTTGAGCATTTTCTCTGTAAGTGTAAAAACACCATCAGCACCACTTAGCATCTGTCCACAGGACCCAGATGTGACTGCGGTTCCAAATTACGCTACACTACTCATAAATACTTCCATTAAATCACATCTTATGTCCAAATTACTGTTAATGGATATAATGACTTCACCCTTGGCTCTAAGATTGATTTAAGAATTTTGTTTGCCTTTGAATGTGGATGTATAGATAAGCTGCCGCTTTATGAATATGCTCTTCTGCATTTTGATTAAGGAAAAATAAAAACCAAACAAACATGTGCATAAAATCAAATTTGGGCATAGTTGCAGGACACTATGCAGTAATAAAATAAATAAATAAATACTGCTTTAAAAATACTTTAGTGGCTTATAAGAAAAAGTAAAACTAAAAATAGAGCAACCAAAAAGTAAATTGGATGAACATTTTGATTAGTTTTAAAGTAAATATTTTTCATCACAACAGCATCCACTAGCAGTGATGAGACACCTCATGTTTGTCTATCTGGTACAGAAGAATATATCAGGTCTGGTGTTAGTGGCTGCTTTAGGCAAGTCAAACATGGGAAGGTGTTGTGAATTTTTAATTAAATGTGTTTGACAGAGCAACAAGACGGATGAAGTGGGTCAATGTAAACATCCAATTACGCAAAAATAAGGTTTAGCAAATGTATTATATGATATTAACAACTATATAACTTTAATCTTTCTAATTGCATGCTATGAATTGAAATTCTGATGTAAAATAAATTAACAACTGATTCTGAACCACCATTTCAAACAAAGTTGGCGCACACATTACATAGGCTGGAAAAAAAATATTGGCCCAAAAACGTCAGCTAATTGGACAACAGACTGTGTCTCACTTCAAGCTCTTGCATGTTAAATTCAATTCAGAAAATCCCTAAAAATACCCAGACATATGCTGTAAAAAAATAACTACTACTATATATTTTTAATACATCAGCGGCTTTAATAATTACCAGGTACATTGATTTTAATGTAGGACCTTCTGATCTTGTCACTATCAGTAATAAATTTACATGCACATCAACAAGCTAGGATATTGGAATGTCGTCAAAATTCTGAATTATTCTTTTGACATTCTACATGAACTTATCAGCCATTTCCACTAACAGTCATGCTCTCACTCCTCTGTTACAAAGGTACAAGTTCAAAACCAGATCATACAAGTTCACAATGCAATCTTGTGTTTATTAATGATTGGCAGAACAATTCTATTTCATGGCAATGCTGTCGGGAGATTTTGAAGTAAGCGGTTAACTCATTATGACTTTTGGAAATAATTTAATAAAGTAATAACTGAGTATGCAAGTATAACCACTGACTCAAAGGGATTATTTAAAAAACAGATTCATTTAGATCCATTTTGTTGTTGTTTTTGTAAAAAACTAAATTATGAGGATTCTAATCACACTATGTTCTATTATCTATATTATACAAAGTATGTGACGAAGACAATATAAGCAAAATCAGCTCTAATTTAAATGACAAATTTAAAGAAAGGGGACAGCATGGTGGCGCAATGGGTAGTGCTGTTGCCTCACAGCAAGCAGGTTGCTGGTTTGAGACTCAGCTGGGTCAGTTGGCATTTCTGTGTGGAGTTTGCATGTTCTCCCTGTGTTGGTGTGGGTTTCCTCCAGGTGCTCCGGTTTCCCCCACAGTCCAAAATCATTTGATATAGGTGAATTGGGTATGCTAAATTGTCCGTAGTGTATGTGTGTGAATGAATGAGTGTATGGGTGTTTCCCAATGATGGGTTGCAGCTGGAAGGGCATCCGCGGCATAAAATATATGCTTGATAAGTTGGTGGTTAATTCCACCATGGTGATCCCTGATTAATAAAGGGACTACGCTGAAAAGAAAATGAATACATTTAAAGGAAAACATAAAAATCTAGAAATAAAACCAAATCAAAACAATGATCAAAAATTTGCAAGAAAGATAATAAATAAATAAATATATATATATATATATATATATATATATATATATATATATATATATATATATATATATATATATATAGAGAGAGAGAGAGAGAGAGAGAGAGAGAGAGAGAGAGAGAGAGAGAGAGAGGAGAGAGAGAGAGAGAGAGAGAGAGAGAGAGAGAGAGAGAGAGAGAGAGAGAGAGAGAGATAGATAGATAGATGGATGCTAGAATAGATTTCAATATCGAATCAAATATTTAGTTTGGTTGTTATGTCTACAATGTACAAGATTTATTTAACACATAAAACCACATTATTAAATAAACTTAATGCATGAATACAAATTTGACATAAATAAATAGAGATGTTATTATTTGAGCCAGTTTTTTTTATTTATTGCAAATCTAAAAAAAAAAAAAAAAAAAAAAAAAAAAAAAATCACATAAAAATTTAAAAAGTAACAAAGACGTCACCCAGAATGACGTCAGATAAAAAGCAAGTTCAGGCCAAGCAAGCAGCTCCAATTAATTAGGCCGCATAAATAATAATCATTAGGACCAGTAAGACAACACCCACGTGCTAAGAGAGACTTATGACAGCTGATTAATCCAAGGTGTGTATCATATATCAAGCGTTATCGACAGCAAGACAAGCGCTCACACATCAAGTCATCATTTCTCAACCGATGTTTTTTTTTCTAAGTCGTTTATTAACGTCTATCCTACATACGTGATCCGACGGCGCGCAATATCATTCAAGATGACCATTTTGGTTTATGGATCCAAACATATTCCTTGAATGCCGAATCAAAACATGACGGCATCCAGACAGCCAACGTTGACAATTTGTTTGCCAACTATAATCATGAACGACTCGACTATTAATTAGCAAACACAACAGAGCAAGGCACATAACACACGCCCTTGTTGACAGACTGTAACTGTAACGATATATTTCAGCAAAACATACAGTTATCTACCGGCTTCGACATGATGAATCTCCGGCCTTTCACCATCAGTCACACCCAATCCCCCCCAAAAAAAATCACCCACAGCAGCCACTTAACTATAACTTTAGCAGCTTTGTTAAGCCAATTGAGCACAAATAAGCATTTGATACACATAAATACACATGACACCAGCTGTTATTACTTACTCAGTGAGTTTAGTGTGGAGATGATGCTAACCTGAACAAGCTAACATTAGTATGGGTCAAACCACCTAAGACCGACTGTCACACATTTCTGTTTAGGTAAGGTAAATAATTTAATTACCCGAGAGTCGAGTTAATACACCGTACGCGTGTTTCCGTTTATATGCAAGTTATGAGATTGTAAACTGATATCGCTGTCTGATATTCCCACCCTTATTTTGCTCTAACGGCCTGTCCGCCATTTTGAGCCAGGCAGGCAGGCGGCGCAAATTTCGCAGCCACATCCACACTTTAACCGACTCACTTTCACCACAGCGCAGATAGTAAACAGAATATGTTTCTCTTACCTTCCTATAAGAGGGGTTTCTCATCTACTAGAGCACGCGGCCAGGTTAAAATGTAAAAGCAATGAGAAATGTGTCTTGCTGAAAGTCACTTCCGATTTTCCGGCTCAGTCAGCAGCGCTGTTTCTCCTCCTTGATTTCTGCACCGCATAACCGTCTACTGGTGCCGGGCACGCGCACGGTGCGGGCGGGAGCGCGCTCGCCTTGAGGAGCACAGCGGTCAGTCACTTACATCATAACCTTCAGCTGACACTAAGGACACGAGCGGCGTTTTGGAAGGATTTTAAAATATGCTGACTTTTAATATCAGACTTAATTTTATAAAGTGTTTTCCAAAGTTAAAATAGTACCGCTGTTAGGTAAATTTATAGATTATTTCAGCCAGTTATTGAAAATTATTCAAAGCAAGAAAGATATAATGATATGTGTGCAAATGATCAATGAGGTATTAAGGCTATTAATTATTAGAACGATTTTAATTAACGTAAACTTTGGAGCAGTGTGATTTCTGTGATCTGAATATAAAAAATATATCTTAATTATAATAAAACTTGAAAATAAAACTTTTAATAAAACTTTTAAAACTTGTTTTTAAAGTTTTAAAAACAAAGAATATTATGATGATTAAATTTACAAATATATAATGATATAGCCTCTAACTATATATACATTCAAAAAAAGGTTTGCCTTTTGTTCAAACTTAAAATAACCTGAATCAACTTAATTGTTTTATGTTCAATCCGCTTAAATTTGTAAAACAATTAAGTTAACGTAAACAATTTGTGTGGGGACAAGATAAAAGAATTGTGTTGAAATAACTTTGAAGAGATAGTTCAAACCAAAAATGAATATCGTCGTCATTTACACACCTTCCACTTGTTCCAAACTTCCTTGTGTTTCTTCTGTTGAACACATCTAGACAATATTTTGAAGAATGTTTGCAAATGCAAGCCACTGATTTGCATAATTGTTTTTTTTCAATGGGTTGCCAATGTAATCCTGCCAGTTTTACACCACCCAACCCGCTCCGAGCTGGGATGGTACCGGTGACTCTTCGCATAGGAGTAGGTTGCTCTAACAAGGAGGCGAAAGACCATGTCCTCTAGTGTCTGTCGCTAGTGTACCTTTAGAGGTCAGAGGAGTGAAGTTTACCTGCACAGCACTTCACTAGCTGGCCTACATTACACTCACCCCCCTAAACCTCACTCCCATCCGGGTCACGGCACCAACGTGACCCCGCCGATACTACCCCACCCAACCTGCTCTGAGCTGGGATTGAATCTGCAACTTTTCGCATGGAAATCGGTTGCTCTAACAAGGAGGCGAAAGACCATGGCCTCTAGCGTCTGTCGCTAGAGCACCTTTTAGAGGGTTGTTGCTAGATACGTTTGCGGCCGGTAGTTAACGAGAGTTATATATATTATTTTTTTGCTAAATATCCTATTTATTGTATTTTATTAACGTCTACCCCCACCCCACCCCTAAACCCAACCGTCATAGTAACATAAAAACAGTATTTATACAGAGTATTATTTATGTTATCTATTAATATAACCAATAAATTGTATTTTTAACCCCCACTCCCACCCCAACCCTAAACCAAACCGTCACAGTACTGTAAAAATATTAATTATTGTTTTACAGTGTCAAAAAAAAAGCTGCTATATTAATGTGCATATCGCACTTCCAGCTGGCCGCATATCCGATCTAGACTTTACCCTTTTAGAGGTCAGAGGAGTGAGGTTTACCTGCATAGCACTTCACTAGCTGGCCTCCGCTACACCAACATTCTTCAAAATATCTTCTTTTATCTTCAACAGAAAAAAAGAAACTCATAATGATTTGGAACCCGGTGTGGATCAAAGCCCAAAATACTTTTTAAAATAAAACTCATAAAGTAATTACAAAAAAAAAAAAAAAAATGCATTAGAAAGGTTGCATTGGCAATTAACTGAAAATCAAAGAAAAACAGAAAAACATAAAACCCAACTAAAATTGAAACAGAAACAGAAAACTATTTTTAAAATAAATTTTGAAGTAGAGCTAATAAAGCACATGCACAAAAAAACCTAATCAAAAGGAAAACTGAACATATGAAAATAAAACCAATTAGAATACTGATAACTCTAACAATCCTTGTTTTCACTGCTTTATTAGTAGCACTTTTCACAAAACATGTTATCACAATGCAGTATTAAGATTTCATTCCTTAGAGGTGCCATAGAATGCATGTTCTCTGATATCAACCGAAAGTATGTGCAAAAATTGTCCAGAAGCCTAGATTTGGCCCTAGAATTAAATGGTCTGTTTTACCTTATTTGGAAGGGTAATGAATATTAATGATAAGCTCTTCTTTAATTGTTTGTTTCCGAGTGGCTCACGCAGCAAACAGAAATATATTGATAAACATGAACACATATACTTTGAAATTTACGACCATGCAAATTAATCATACTTCAATTGTCAAACAAAAAAATATTTCATCAAATTGACAAATGACAATCTTTCAATTTAAGTTGCAGAGTTCCAGTTGTTTTCCACATGATACGACATAATATTATTGCAAACGTGTGTTCTAGAGCACCATAATCTTGGCTTTATTAGACAACTGTAGAGTGTAGGTGAGTGACGTGTTGCCTGGATACCAATTTCTCCATAGCTGGCTCACCAAAATATGCTATTTCTAGTAAATTAACAAAATAAACATAAGAGTCTAGAAATATCTGATCATTATTCATATTGCTGTTTACATTACACTTTACCAATCACCAAATAAACCATTTGTATAACATTCCAAATAACTTTGTTATCAGCATCACCGTGGAAAATGAAACTGTATCCATGGTGACTGGACCAGATCAGTAAGAAATGGAAAGAGAACTGTTTAACCTGATAGTAGGAAAGTGGACGAGAAGCTCCTGAGTTGAGAGACTGAGATAGATGTAGGCGATCTACAGTTGCATTTTGTAGATTTAAATAATGACAACACAGAAATTGAAAATAAGCTCTGCATCAATAGTTTAGTTATCTATGCATTTTTTTATTCTTAGTGGTGGGAGAAATAAACTTTTAAAAGCTTTAAAACTATTGAAATGATGTTTCAAAATGATTGAGGAATGTTTTGGAGCATTTAACCCAGCATGTAGGGACACTTGTGACCCGTTTCCACTGAAGGTGACCCGTACCGACCTGAACCGTACTGTCCCATACCAGTCAGTGGAAACAAGCCATTGGTGGTCAAATCAGTGTAAATCAACAAAAACTAAGTTTAACCAAAGACTATGGACTATATATACACAAGACTTGTCACTCGTATAGTTTTGAATGGGGAAAAGTGTAACAGTCAATATGTCGAACGAAGCCCCACCTTCTAGACTGTTGAGTCTCTGGCTGAGGGGCTCAAACCAGAGGTAAATATTTGCAAATTTTGTGTGATTTAAAAGTTTTAAAATGAAACTAAAGACACAGTTGTTGTTCAATTTTATTGGTTATTCCTAAAATGAAATTTGATTGTGTGTCTGGCAAGCAATTTTGAAGAATTGGATGTTTCTCCAATCAGACAGAATTTCCGAGCATACTGCCCAAGAGGCATTTCAAAGATGGTCGTCGGGTGAAATGACCTGCCTTAAAAGGACTTTAGTTTAAACAAAGAGCATAGAATCACAAAGAGGCGACACTCTAGTGCGATTTGGGAAACAGCCAGTAGATGGCGCGGTGGCCATTTTGGAATGAAAATTCCAATAGAACAACAGCATATTATAAGTCTGTAAAATAAACTGTTAAAAGTGCTGATGATTGTCATAGTAAGTATTGTATTGTCATCTCTCAGGTTGTATCTTAGCTTTAATGTGCTTTTTAAAGCAATGGACGGCCGACCGCTTTCACTCCAAAATGGCGGAATCCGGGGCTGTTGTTGGGTGCTGCTGTTGCAATGGAACGTTCTATTGAGTGTCGCCTCTTGACCATTCTAAGCTCTTTGGTTTAACCGAACTTTAAATTTAAACTATAACCTATAAATGCACTTAGCTATCGAATATAATTAAATATTAAATGTCTTAATATTGTATTATTTTTTCAATGCTTATATATTGTTTCATGGTGGATCCTGCTTAACAGGCCAACAAGAAACTATGACCTATTATTCCTTTTCATTTTACAATTGTCTCAAAACAACAACAAACTGGTAAAACCCAGGATCAGGTGAAAACTATGAAATCTGTTCAGAAATGTCAGGAGATAAATATAGACCCTTTTCACATGACATCACGTGGTTTCCGGTGTCACTCCATGCAGTGTATGGTTACTTCCGCCTACACAGAATCCCCATAGAGAACTCAGTCAGATGTATATTTACTACAGAAATGGTCAGGCTGTGACTAAAGCTGTTTTCTGTTGCTGCATTCAAGGTGAGACATCTGGCATCTAAAAAAAACTTACAGATCATCCAGATATCTGCTTAAACCAAGAAAATGGGACTATTGCTTTGTGTTGCTGTCTTTACTGCGGATGAAGTTGGTATGTACTTGTCAGTAGTTGTCAAGTAAAGATTTCAAATGTTTACACAAGTGCTACACATTTTTTATGTCAGAATTATTTTTATTATTTCTTTTTGATTTATTTGTAGCATTATTAATTAAAAGGTATTACTAATATCAAAATTAAAACCTCCCAAAAGGTGGTGGCAGGACATAATTCATTCATTCAAACAGAGAAACTGAACAAAACATTAATAGATCAGTAAATAACAAATTATGAAACTGGTTGCATTTATAGACATACCATTTATATAAGATGTAATAAAGAACTGTGCTCATGCTAGAACATTTACATATAACAAATAATATAAATTTATATTCAGAGCAGCATTTAAGTAAAATAAATCCATTACTGAGAAAAAAACCTTAAGTGAAAAGGTTGCAAATAAATGCTTTTAATGATAAACCATAACTTATTCCTATTCTTAATAACTTAAAGAATCATTTTCAACTCAGAAAGCAGTTCAGTATTGTAAGAGAAACATTAGAACACATGCCCAATACCAATAATAGTCTTAAATAAGATCGTGCAATGTTAATATTTTTATTTGTAAATTTTCCAGAGAAGTCTCCCATTCATTCAAAGGTAAACCGGAACTAAAAATACACTGAGTTGCCGATAGGGGGAAGTGAAGTGACGTGATTGTAAAAAGGGTCTGTTATGCTGGAACAAAATTTACTGAAATCATCTGACTTTGCCAATTGGATATATGCTCCAAAACATTAATTCCAAACCAATGATTGTTAAAGGTTTTGCAGCTTCATGAAGCAGTGCTTCGAAAGCAGCCATCGGTAGTTGTTATCTCACTAATAAATGTTCAATTTAAAGAGAAATGGCTTCAACAGTCAAGAAGTGGTTAAAATAACTGCTTACTGCTTGTGGTGGAGGGTTGTAATGGGAATATGAATTCCCCCTTTTTCAGAATCAAACACTGTTAAATAACCTAAAGACAAGTAAACCCTAAAGGGATTTTAGCGAAGCGTGCGTATTGATGATCCCAAGTGTGACATCCCAGCCAGTGTTATGTTTGCCTGTTTTCAAATGGTCATTTGCTCAATATGATTTACATAAGGAGGAGGAAACAATGGTGTTTGAGACTTAAGGTATGCCATTACCATGTAGCGAACGTTTATTATTTAGCTATGCCTAGATATGTACAGTTTTCCATTCTATGGCACCTTTAAAAACAAGCCGAACTATGTATGAAGTGCATGCATTAGCCCTCATTACTAGTCACTGCTCTGTAGCGCTTATACACACAGTGCGATCATAACACGTCAACATACAAAGGAAGACAGAGATGACGAGACAGTCCAGTTTACAAATGTGCAAATTTGCCTAGATACACTCGTGCTTTTTTAAAGGGAGAGCTATATTTACTTTCAAGATCATCCACTGCAGCATGTGGTCAGGAAAAATAGTTTGTTTACACCTTTGAGTTTTAATTTCATGTAGGCTTTTCATTCGAGAGCTCATCTGTTTAATCGCTTTCTTTGAATGTTGTCTTAAATTAGTCCTCTTGAATAATAGCTCGCGATATGTTGTGGTCCTCAGGCAGATTCTCCATCGATTGGTCATCATTTTGTGTGAACTGAGATGTTTTCTGAGCACCAGTCCTGAGTTTCTCAAGGTCTCTGTTACTTGAGAGATAAAAAAGAATTTAAAATAAAAGATAAATGTACAGTATATTAGAACATAATGCCAAACATTAAACAAAAGAGAAAAGTGAATTTTCATACTGTTTTATTAAAAGTCAGGATCTGTTTAAAAAACTCTCTTATTCACACCAAACCTGCATTTATTTCCATTAATTTTTATTGCATTAAAAAAAAAACAGTATTACAAGTATGTGTGCATGTTATAATGAACACACAAAAACGTTTCATTTTATAAAATTAGTTTTATGAAAAACACAAATTACGCATTAGATTTCACAATACAAAGTGACCACTCTGTAAATTATTCACTAGTTTTCATAGGCTATAACTGATAACTGTTTTGTATTTCTATACTTGTCAAATATTAAGGATAGAGATACTTACAACTTACATAACAGCATAGTTCACCTAAAAATGAGAGTTCTGTTGTCATTTTCAATTTATTTTTTTTTGGTTCTGTTTAACACAAATAGGTTAGCTGAAGTAGTTCAGCTTTTAAGAAATGCATCTCGAGGAATTGGTTGTTTCCTCATTCTTCTGCTCATTTGTCAAAGCAAAACTTGTTCGGTCTGAATGATCTCTTAAAACTGCTGAGGCAAAACAGTCTATACATTTAACTTGTATTATTCTTACAATAAACAGAGCATCAAATACTGATTATTTTTGGATTACTGTGAATATGCTGCTTAATCATCATTATCGAAACATTGACAATGGCTGTATGCATGCACCAATTATTATCAATCCAAATAAATTGAACACAATTGCAAATTCAGAATTGCAAATTCAGATATCTGTGTACATGTGTTTTATCTACAGTGCTTGGACAATGAAACAAACAACTGGTTATTTTAGTGTTTGAGGGTTTTATGGCTAAATTTGACCAGTCTGGTGGCCAATCTTCATTGATTAAACATTCCGAAAGTAAGAGCAGTGTGTGAAGGTTTAATTAGCAGAGTAATAGCTAGCTATGGGACGATAACCATTTTCAAGGAATACCGCGGTTTGGATAGATCAAGCTTTTAAAACCGCCAAAATTTTTTGTAATACCGTACCTAAGGTATTCCTTAAAGGTATTACTTAAAATATTGCAATGCACCCAACGTTATGGGTGACATATCTGAGCTAATCTGGATTGTGTCTAAAATACATAAAACCACAGCTTCCCAACTCACTGCAGAATTAAATAAACACATCAACTCTCCGGTTTCCACCAAAACCGTTCATCTGTAGCTCCACAGGTTCAATATACATGGCCAGGCTGCTATAGCCAAACCTTTGGTCACTTGTGCCAATGCCAAACATCTGTTTTCAATGGTGCCAGCAGCAAAAATATTGGGCTGTGGACAATGTGAATCATGAATTGTTCTCTGATGAGTTCAACCTCACTGTCTTTCCCACAACCAGGAGAGTTACAGTGTGAGGAAGCCCCAGTGAAGTGTCCCACCCAGACTGTTGCATGCCCAGAGTAAAGCATGGGGGGTGGATTATTGATGGTTTGGGCAGCAATATCATCCCATTCCCTAGGCTCAATACTTGTGTTAGATGGGCACATCACTGCCAAGCTCTACCAAACCATTCTGAAGGACTATGTGCACATAATGGTTCAAGCATTGTATCCTGAAGGTGGTGCAGTGTATTAGGATGATAATGCACCAATACAAAAAGAAAGATTGGTGACAAGAGTGGTGAGATGAACATCATAGTGAACATCAAAGTTGAACTTTTCCCATGGCCTGCACAGTCATTAGATGTAAATATTATTGAGCCACTTTGGAGTGTTTTGGAGGAGCGTCCAAGGAAACGTTTTCCTCCACCAGCATCACAAAGTGACCTGGCCAATATTCTGCAAGAATGGCTCAAAATCCTTCTGGTCACGAAGATAATTTCTGATTCATACCAGTTTGAATCAAGTGATTAAATGTACATTTTATTTAAATTTGATTTAAGGGGCACTGTACAGTCCTCATGACAAAGAAATGGTGCTCATGAGCGAAAAAAACAGTATATGACAAAATACGTTAAAATAAATTCACAGTACTCAGAGAAAAGTTGGAAAAACTACCCGGATGACCTGCTATTTTTGAAAGAGATACAGCAATGTACATACAATAGAAACTTTCCCACCACATGAGTTCAGAGGAGAAGACTTTTGAACTGCAGTTGAGAAACTGGTATGTCACATGACAGTAACAACACAGTGAATGCAGTGCGTCCAGATTACAGACATACACTACATAGTACGCAGAGCATATCCAGATGCTGTCACTCTGCAGCTCTCAAACCATATGGTTGTTATGACTGCACAGTATTGGAAAAGTGTGATATTGTGATATTTAGTTTTTCTGCGATTTATATGTTGTGATACAGTTTCACCACATGGTTTGAATGGCTCTATTTAGAGAGAATGTATTCATTTATATTGAATCGGAGGATTTTGTAGGGGAGTGAATTATGCTTAAATTATAATAAACAAATTACAAGCATAGATAAATACAATAGATCAAACATAAAAGTAAAATAAACAGCACTTTATGGTTTATGGAGTCAAACAGCATTCAGGTTCAGGAATTGAATAACAGGGCATCAATATACTTCCGGCCATACATACACTACCTGACAAAAGTCTTGTCAAAAGTTTTAGGAACAACAAATAATAACTTGACTTTTAGTTGATCATTTGGTTTTGAGAAGTGGCTTATATGTAAGGCAAAGGCCTCTAGATTACGCTTATTTTACCAAAATAAAATATGATCATGGCTTGATTTTTAATCATTTAATTAGGACAGTAAGGTCTGACTTTGCTTAGAAAAAAGTCTTGTCACAACAGAAATAATGTCCAGTATAGAATATAAAGTCATGGTGCAGTGGAAAAAGAATTATTACTGTGTATGACTCCAATGAGCTTGGAGGACTGCATCCATACAGCTCTGCAATGACTCAAATAACTTATTAATAAAGTCATCTGGAATGGCAAAGAAGGTGTTCTTGCAGGACTCCCAGAGTTCATCAAGATTCTTTGGATTCATCTTCAATGCCTCCTCCATATTACCCCAGACATGCTCAATAATGTTAATTTCTGGTGACTTGGCTGACCAATACTATATATGATTGTGAAAGTGATACAAAAGTCTGGAAGTCAAGTATATTTACATACTAGCACATACTAGCATTAGCACAGCTAATTTTAATAATAACTTTGTGTTTATCTGAAAAGAACTAAACACACAAAAAAATCTAGAAAAAATCAACCTAACAGAAGATTTTGATGAGATGCATAAAAACTACTACTACACACAGGAACAATTCGAGAACAAAACATCTGAATGCTGTCTTTAGGTGTGGAAACCATTGTATAAGCAGAAGAATACAGCCAAGTCCATTGAATTGTTAGAAAATAATCTGATTCTCATCACTGTACTGTTCTTTTCCCAATTATTTGTGTAGTTGACCTGTCTGTAAAGCACTTTGGTCAACATTCATGTTGTTTTAAGTTTGCTATACAAACATTAACTTGACCTGACATGGCCACATCACCACCTTAGATGTGCATTAGTTCTCTAATAATTCAATATATATATAATGATACTTTAACTAATTGGAAAAAATAATATTCTATCAAACCCTACTGATTTTTGAGTTCAGTGATTATTGATTAGTCCAATAATTGCTCTAATAAACATTATATCAATCAATCAATCACCAAAATAGTTGTTTGTAGCAGTTATACACTTTCAGATCTGACAGATGAAGGTTATTCGTCTCACCTAAGAGGAATAAGGACAATCCCAGATACCAGATTGAGCTGCTCCACAATCCAGACCCGACTGGGAGAGTTCAGCTGTATGAAGACACGGCGTAATTAATTCATGAACATTTCACAACAACACATCAATCAACTGAGACACACACAGTACTAACATTAAGCGGGGAGATGTTGGTGTCAGATCCAGTCTTGTAGATCCAGTTCATGGTTTTCTGCAGAATCACAGCCTGGTGTGTGAGATGCTTCAGGTACTCTGAACTCTCCTGGGTTTTCTCATGTGCTTCTCCCACCTTCAGTCAAGACAACAGTTATGCAGACACCTTCAACATTTCACCACAACATTATCATTTTGTTCACTAGAAAATGGTTATAAACATGACAAGAACTTCACTATCATGACAAATTCATCTACATTCATTCATTCATTTTCTTTCAGCTTGGTCCCTTATTTATTAGGGGTCGTGACAGCGGAATTAACCGCCATCTTATCCAGCATAAGTTTAATGCAGTGGATGCCCTTCCGGCCACAACCCAGTACTGGGAAACAACCATACACTCTCATTCACACACACTCATACACTAAGGCCATTTAATTTTATTAAATTCACCTATACCGCATGTCTTTGGACTGTGGGGGAAACTGGAGCACCCAGAGGAAACCCACACCCACATGAGAAGAACATGCAAACTCCACACAGAAATGCCAACTGACCCACCCAGAACCTTCTTGCTGTGAGGCGACAGTGCTAACCACTGAGCCACTGTGCTACTCCATAAATTCATCTTGATAATGTCAAATAATTTAGTCAGAAAGCTAACATGTATGTGATTATAATCTGCCAAAATAATTCAGGTAATATAACACAAGATAACTGTATTTACACACCTATCTATGGGTAGAGTTACACACATCCAGGAGAGTTACAGTGTGGAGAAGCCCCAGTGAAGTGTGCCACCCAGACTGTTGCATGCCTAGAGTGAAGCTATTTGAGGACGCACTGAAACCATTTTTTTAAGTGGTAATACGAGCACCGATATTATTTCTTGTCATTCGCAATATTGATAGCTGTATTGTTTTGGAATATATCAGTTTTCCCAGAATGACACCATGTATTAAAAGATATTCTGTATCGCATGAGAAACGAGTGATGGAAATATCAAATTTCACATACTTCTTTTTTCACATAAGCTTTTAACCTTGCTTAAGGTGGTTGTGGACTTGTGCGGGAAGTGGATAATGCAAATAATGGCAGATTGAAAAGCATTTTATAATACATTTTGACATAGCGAACATTACACCCACGTGAGTCCAATATGCTTGACTTGTTTACTGTTGGTTACTAGGTGACCAATACTACAGTCAGCCGCTCTAACAACCTGATGGAAATGCACCTAATTCACATTTGGAAATGTTAGGATGGAAACAGGTTTAATGAGACTAAATAATTCTAGGACAACTTCTTTGTAATTATAGATAAGAGTAACTCAAACTTTTCAGTAGCACATTTTTTACAGATTCAAACTAAGGACATAATAATAATTCATTGTACATCATTTCTGTTAAGTGACACTTTTGTCTAAGTAAAGTCAGACCTTACTGTCCTAATTAAATAATTAAAAATCTAGCCATGATCATATTTTATTTAGCTAAAAAAAGTGTAATTTAGAGGCCTTTGGCTTTCATATAAGCTACTTCTGATACCAAATGATCAACTAGAAGTCAAGTTATTATCTGTTGTTCCTAAAACTTCGATAGGCGACAAGACTTTTGTCAGGTAGTGTATTAAATCCAACAATAATGAAAATCTTCAGAGCTATGGATCATTTTTAGGACAGCAGAGACTCACCTGGTTCTTGTATATGCCGTAACGTTCCTTTTCATGCTTCAGAGCGACCCGGAAATCTCCTTTACTTTCGTACGCCTTCGCCAATAGGTGATGACTGAAGAGGACAGGATGAAAGAGATTTCATATACGTTTTCCAACAGTTCAGATCTAATACTCAGTGCTGTATCAATGAGACACTGTGTTGTGTGTTTCTGTTTACTCCTCACCTTTGTGCCAGTTTGAGAGATGAGGGTCCTTGATATTTGGAGGTCAGCAACAGGGCGTTTTCCAGGAACTTCAGGGCAAGATCACAGGCCATCATACTATGAAGCACAAGACCTATCTTACTCTGTACAGGAGATAAATACATAAATATATTAAGGTGTCATGTGTATTCATTAAATTCGTTGTATGCAGTATACTGTAAAAAATATGATCAATATGTTATCCCAACATATGTTTTTATGTTAATTAGGACTTAAGTTAATCATAAGTGTAACTTAATTTTTAAGTCATTGTAAAGAAAACTAAAGCTCACATGAACCTTAAGTAGTGAAGACGTTTATTTCAGCATGTTTATGTACTTGCAAATTACCAAGTATTGAGTAGGGGCTGGGATGTCATTCCCTCATAGCAAACTAACAGTAAGAGGATTAAGAATATTGTGGCTGAAGCCATCAAACTGATATTAAAAGAGAAAAGGAGCGCCACTCCAAATGAAGAAGCAAATAGTCAGACTTTGATTGAAGATTACCAAAACAATTTTTTGTTATTCAGCGAATTAACTTGGACAGATTAATTGTTTACCTAAAGAATAACAATGTGCACTCGCAAAATAAACTTTGTAAAGGTTTTTAAAGGACACCTATCAAGCAAAATCAACATTTCGGAGCTGTTTGGAGAGAAATGTGTGTAAATATATAGTAGTGTGTACACAGTAATATTAGACTGATATACAGTTGAAGTCAGAATTATTCGCCCCCCTGAATTATTAGGCCCCCTGTTTATTTTTTCCCCCAATTTCTGTTTATTGGAGAGAAGATTTTTTTAACACATTTCTTAACATAATAGTTTTAATAACTCATTTCTAATAACTGATTTATTTCATCTTTGTCATGATGACAGTAAATAATATTTGACTAGATATTTTTCAAGACACTTCTATACAGCTTAAAGTGACATTTAAAGGCTTAACTAGGTTAATTAGGTTAACTAGGCAGGTTAGGGTAGTTAGGCAAGTTAATGTATAATGATGGTTTGTTCTTTAGACTATCGAAAAAAATATAGCTTAAAAGGGCTAATAATTTTGACCTTAAAATGGTTTTTAAAAAATTAAAAACTGCTTTTATTCTGGCCGAAATAAAACAAATAAAACTTTCTCCAGAAGAAAAAATATTATCAGATATACTGTGAAAATGTCCTTGCTCTGTTAAACACCATTTGAGAAATATTTAAAAAAGAAAAAAAAAAAATCAAAGGGCGCTAATAATTCTGACTTCAACTGCAGCAAGCACACATGCAGCATCATAAGACATTAATACTAGATTAGATTTAGGTTGTGATGTATTGTGATCAAAGTTCAATGTTGTGTTAGAAAGTGATCAAAATTCAACGTTGAGCCAACATCTAAAAACAACATCATGTTAATGTCAGAAACTGACATTTATTCAACCAAAATCCAATGTCTGATAGACGTCATAGTAGTAACGTCCACACAATGTCAAGCTGTAACATCATTAGATGTTGATATTTGGTTGTTTTTAGGTTGCGTTGGAAAGTGACCAAAATCACTGATTTAAACCTGATTTTTATTTCACCCCCAAAATGCAACGTCCCCATGACATTGCGGTACAATGCATACATAAATCTGATGTCATGTTGACATCCTGTGCCAGCTGGGTCTTTTTACATTTCTTAGGATCAAAATCGCGGTGATTTTAAGGCCCATCTCAATGTGACATAGCATTGTGGTTTTACCCACCCAACAATACTGACTGATAGAAAAACTGAATAAACTGCACTGTGTTTTACCAAAAAAAAATCAGCTTTTCTGCTTTAAAATAAGCTGCCTAATTCAAATGATGGAACTATCTTTACTGGCTGGTTTTTATATAATTATTTTTTATATATAATATAATTTTTATATTCTTTATCATCAGATTTCAATCATTTTAACTCACATCCAGTAAAGCCATCTCAGGGTGATCTTCTCCGCACACCAGCAGCATCAGGTATCTCGCACGGTACAGCAACCGCAAAGCGGTCACTGACTGACCGCCAGCAAAACAATACAGACCCAGGAGCCTCTACACAGAAAGAAAATTGCTCATCTCATTTCACTCCATCTTTTTCCTATAACCCATGAAGCTTTGCATGAATTATGGGAGTAACAACGGTTAAACTGTAAATAATCAGTGAAGTTTTATATAAAGTGGGTACAATAACATATTATTCATTCATTCTCTTTTCAGTTTAGTTCCTTTATTAATCCGGGGTCGCCACAGTGGAATGAACCGCCAACTTATCCAGCACATGTTTTACACAGCTGATGCCCTTCCAGCCACAACCCATCTCTGGGAAACAATCATTCACACACATACACTACGGACAATTTAGCCAACCCAATTCACCTATAGCGCATGTCTTTGGACTGTGGGGGAAACCGGAGCTCCCGGAGGGAGCTCACACGAACACAGGGAGAACATGCAAATTCCACACAGAAACACTAACCAACTTAGCCGAGGCTCAAACCAGCGACTTTCTTGCTGTGAGGCGACAGCACTACCCACTGCGCCACTGCGTCACCAACATATCATTATTCTCTTTACAATTCAGACATTGAATATTAAAAGTAAACAAATTACATTTAGCAAATTACTTTTAGCAGACCAAAAATTGTCACAAGCCCTAGTCTGCAGTGCCCATTTGGGACACTAGAGGACATACAGACTTTGTTTTCTGTGAACACCAAATCCCATATTATATAGTATCTGAATGCAGCCTTGATGATGCAAGCTGAGACTGCATATCTCAAAGATGCAATGTCAGACACGATTCCCTCAGTGGAGCTAGTGATGTCACTGTGAGGGGTAGGGTTAGGGGTGGGCATTAAAAAGCATTCCATGAAGCTCAGATTGCAACTGCACCAGGTCTGCATCTAGACCCTCTCTGTTCTTTTGCTTTCTCGATTTGTCTATGGATTTCAGCTGTGCGTTGTAATCTTTTTTAGTTCTATGTGTATTTACGTTTGTCTCATTTGTCTTCTCATTGCTTCTGTATTATATTACTATATTACTATTTAGTAATATATTATATTACCGGCCTTCTGTTCTGAGTTAGTTTGTATGTTCTCTCCATGTTCTTGTGGGTTTCCTCCGGGTGCTCCGGTTTCCCCCACAGTCCAAAGACATGCGCTATAGGTGAATTGGGTAAACTAAATTGGCCGTAATGTATGTGTGTGAATGAGAGAGATGTTTCCCAGTACTGCATTACAGCTGGAAGGGCATCTACTGTGTAAAACATATGCTGGATAAGTTGGTGGTTCATTCCGCTGTGGCAACGCCTGATGAATAAAGAGACTAAGCCAAAAGTAAACTGAATTAATGAATGATATTACTTGGATTACTACGCTCAAAAAATGATGGTTATTCAAACTATACTTATTTAAATTCAAATCTAAAACAACACAATTATTGAGGGGGTTTTATTGCGACGTCTTTTTTATGTTTAATCCACTTAAATCTGTAACACTTAATTCCTTCATGTTGTCCCAACACAGATTGATCGTGTGGAACCCAGCATTAACAGTGCATGTTAAAATAAATAAGATAAATAACCCCATAAACTATATAATAAATATTTCTGTACTGTAGGGAAAAAAAGAAAAAATTATCTGGAGAACAAAACGATGGACTCCAACAGGTTGTGGACACAGATATGCTTCAAATGTCACATTTTGACCCTGATGTTATGCTAAAACACTTAGAGCAGTGTTGGGTAAGTGATTAATTGCTAATTACATCATTATTGATTCATTTATGAATGGACCGCAAACTTATCCAGCATATGTTTTACGCAGCGGATGCCCTTCCAACTGCAACCCACTACTGGGAAACATCCATACACACTCATTAACACACATACACTATGGACAATTTAGTCAATTCAATTCACCTATAATGCATGTCTTTGGACTGTGAGGGAAACCGGAGCACACGGAGGAAACCAACGTGAACACGGGGAGAACTCCACACAGAAATACCAACTGGCATGTATCGCCTTAATTGCATCATTATCTTTATTTAAATTACTTTTCTAATTACTATGTCTGAAAAGTAATTTAATTACCCATTCAGGAATTTAACTACTAAACTAAATACTATGGAAATCCCCATAAATCTTAACATGTAGACAATAGAAATTAAACTCTTTTTAAAGTTTATCAAACAGGACTTTATACCTATAGTAAAAAAATTGCACTTTAGGAATTGCCACCTTATTTCATACTTAGTGTTGGGATAAAGATAATATTTACAATATAAACGTCTTTTTTTCATTTAAGTAACTAAATGTCCTTCTTGGTTACTTTTTTTAAGAAAGAAATGTGAAAGTTTGTGTTATGTTTTTGCAAGCGTAAGATGTAAAGTAACCTTAAAACAATTTTACTGTATTTTAGAAAAATATACTGCAGGTAACGATAATTAAATTACCTAAAATTTAAAAGTAATCCCTTACAATAGTTTTTCAATGGTAAAGTATTTTATAATAAGCAATTTTACTGTATTTTAAACAGTATATTATAGGTAACAATCAATAAATTACATAAAAATTAAAAAGTAATCCCTTACATCACTTTTTTAAAGTAATTTATTACTGTAACTAGTTACTGTATAAATTACACCCAATACTGACCAAAAAGTTACCAATGTGATTTTCATAACGGATACAAAATAATGTACAAAGCCAAATGCACCTCTTTGTCCGTTTTCACAGTATGGATTATTTGTAGCACAATTTTAATTAACTTATTTATTTAAACAGACTTACGTATTCCTGTATAGTGCTGGGATGCTCAATTCCCAGGACTCTCTCACTGATCAGCACTGCCCTCTGCTGGTGACTAAGCGCCTGACAGCATCAAACACAGACCATTCATTATTTCAGATAGGCCTTTTTTGTCATATTTATTTGAACTTCAGACATCTGAGACTAAAGAACATGTGATACCTCAGCATATTCTCCGAGGATGTAGTGTATTCGTCCAAGCAGCCGCAAACACACACAGACATCCTGATGCAGAGCCCCATAGACATTAGTGGAGAGAGCCAGAGCCTGACTGATTAACTCACAGCCCTCTTTCAGACAGCCTTCAAAAACAAGGCAAGACACATATTAAATTAGTTTTTATATTGCTTTTGATTTAATATGTGCTAGGATTCATAGGATTCTGGGATGCAGTTCAACAGATGATTCATCTGAAAAATCTACCTTCTGCCACTTTTCTAAGTGATCAACTAGAGGGCAAGCTATTGTTTGTTGCTCTTACAACTGTGATTGACCACAAGACTTTTTTCAGGTAGTGTACATTATCCTATAAAAATTGTTCAAACAATATTCACCTTGCTGGACCTTCGACTGGCCACGGTGCAGGAGATAAAGAGCATCACCGGCCCTCGGACAGATGTGCTTTACCACAGGGAAAATATTAAGGATGTCCTCTTCAGTGAATACAACTTTCTTTCCAGAATCGAACTGATACTCTCTTAAAAGAATCTTAAAAAGAAAGAGAGATCCAGAGGGAGAGATAAACACAGAAACTGCTAACAAAAATCTTCATTAAACATAATTTTATGTGTAGGCCTTGCATATTGTGCTGCCCTCCACCCTGATTTCTCTCTCTCTTGTCTATAAATACTACCTTCTGAAGCTAGGGAGCTGAGGAACACTTCTCCCCAGCTCTTAAGTGAAAAAAAGTTGGTTTTGTGATATTGTTCACTTGTGGTTGTGTGGTGATTTTGTTCATTGGTGTTTGTGATAGTTGGATTAGGCATCCTTAATGCCTAATTAATATCATTGTGCCTCCATTTCTATTACTATTTATTATTTTGCGTATTTAATTAAACATTTACTTCCAAGTGTGCCTAAAGGGTGAGTGCCTTATTTTATTTTGTATATCTTTTTACCTGTTTATGGATGAGAGAGGAGGCTCAGGGAAGTTTATGTTGTTGATTTTCATCTTTGACTTTTGCATTAGGTAAACTGGTCCTCTAAACTTAGTTAGCTGCTTTCTGTTTGTTGTTTTAGGCTCACTCAGTTTGACATATAGTTTCTGTTAAAGTTCCTGTATTTCTAATTAATAAATTCTAATGTTTATTTTTTCTAAACCTTGAGACTCTTTTCTCCAATAATATCCAGCTGCAGTCCCGCAGAACAACACACATTTTAGGCACACACAATCAAGGCAAACCATATATGGTTACGACGGATGTTAATGTTATTAATGTCTTCTTGGACATCATCATCGATATATTTTGATATATGTGGTTAATAAATATTGTACAAAATAAACAATAGTTTTTACTTTACTTTATTTCACAAATATTGCGATCGAGACGGGCAAATGGGGAGCATTGTTTCCGATCGCCATTCAATATAATAGACTGAAGAGATTTCTATCAGTCATCACAGATGATCAGTCATTATTATCTGAGTAAATATCGCAGATACTTATTTGCTGGCTTTGCTGAAAGATCTAAATTGGACAGGTTTATTTTATATAATGGATTCATTTATAATGAAGGAAATAATAGCAAGTTAATATAGACAATAATACATTTTACATGTAATAAATGTATAACACTATATTAATATTTTACTCAAGCGATTTAATAGTGTGTATTTGCCTAATTTTGTAATAACTTTTTAATAAATGATTTTCCACATTAAATACTGTAGTAGGCCTAATTTATAGTAAGCAATATATTGTTTTTAAACCAAAATTTAGCAATAGAAACAAATTAACTATTAAAAATAATCCAAAAAATAATAATAATAAGTAAATATATATATAACTAACAGCTGTGACAGTTTAGTAAAATATATTAGTTTATAATCAGATAATCAGTTAAGATAATCAGTTTATAACTATATATTTTATATTATATATTGTTTAAATGATTAACTATAGTAATTCATTTTAATGTGACACATTATTGTTTGCTTTTTATATTTTACAACAAAGTGATTTTAACTAAGTATGATAATATTAAGAATCAGGATTAGTTTATTACACTTAATCCTACAATTAGACGGTCTGACGGTTTTCTTTGTGTATGTGGACACGTAAATAAAGTCATAGGTGTCTTAAAACCAATTATTTTTATTTACATAATTTGGGTTCAGAAATTGCAAAAATGTTAAAATGATCGTTACGATACAATCATAATGACTGAAATGGGATACCATATTTAACTATTTAACTAAGGAGTTAAGTTACCACATATGGTTTGCCTAAATTGTGTGTGCTAGATTGTGTGTGCCTAAAACGTGTGTGGTTCTGCGGTTCTGCAGCTGGATATATCTCCTTCACTCTGGGGCTGACGATTGAAGTGTGTTCTCCATGTTTTTTTTTATTAGTTCTAATTCAATATTATTTACCAAATGTAATCTTTGTTACACCTTTTAAACAAAACTCCTAGACTTTAAAAAGGTCGTAACACATGAAACATATAATGATTCACTCAAAAAAAGACTTTTGCTGCTTGTTCAAACTACTTATTTAAAATGAGTCAAAACAACATAATTCCTATGTTTTTTTTTTGTGGAAACTCAACTCCTTTATGTTCAATCTAGTTAAATTTGTAAAAACACTTTAAGTAAACTGAATGGATTTGTGTTGGGACAACTATAAGGAATTGTGTGGAACCCAGCATTTTTACAGTGTTCATTAAATAAACAGTCAAAAAACATATAAAGGCAATTTTGATTAACAAAACAACACATGCATACTTTCTTTCTGCAGTAAACCATCAACTCCAGAAGGTTATTATGCTGTAAATCATGTTCAGTTTCTTCATAAGACCCTGATGTATTGTTAGGAGCCATTTGTACTCATTTTTATTTGCCTATGTATATTTTTTAACTCTCAAAGTGCCGTCTCCATGGACCACATTTTGAAGTAAACCATTATGAATGACCTGTCATACTTACTGTATACAGGGCAAATGCTAATTATTTTTTCGAATTCAAATTCTGTTATTTCTTAGCCATATATTTTAAATAATGTGTCAAAACAAGCAAACTCTAGTTATATACATATATTTTATTTCAGCATATGTTTTCTTTTACATTTAAAAAAAAAATGTAATAAACTAAACCTGCACCTAACAGTCTGCCCCGGTCAGTGTCATCACCAGGCAGTTATAAAATACATGAAGTACATTTAAAAAAACTGCTATTTTGAAAAGATGTAAGAAATATAATTAAACCATATTGGTAAACTGAGTTAATACATTTGACTTTTGTTAAAACATGTTTTGGTTGTACCAATTGGGTAGCGCACACGGACAAAGGAAATTAAGAGCTGTTTAAAATGACAACCCCATCTTTCAGTGAATCTAAGACATTTTAAAACTTTTTAAGACCCCACAGACACCCTGTTTATTGTTCCACTGTAGACTAAAAACTACCTACATCTTCAATGGTCTGAGGGTGAGAAAATACTTGCAAATTTTTAATTTCTGTCTGAAGTATGCATTTACATTACGCACAGTCTGAAATACCTGAATGCCAGTTTTGATGGCAGTTTCTCTGAGCAGGGTGATCCTCTGCAGTCTGCATTTGTCCACAGCCTCCTCCACACTAACACTGCCAGACAAAAATGAAATCAGAGCTTTTCAAACATTCTTTAATAGACTGTGTCTCCCATTATTCACTCACCCCTTCAAACATGTTTGAGTTAAAATTTTTTGTTGAATACTAAAGATGTTTTGAATACTAAAGATGTTTTGAAGAAATAATTGACTATTACTATTACTATTAATTGACACTAACAATTGACTTCTATAGTGTCAATGGTTAGTGGCAACTATTGATGTCTATCCGAGTCAATGGCTACTGAATTCCAACATTATTTACTAGTGGTGGGCTGTTATCGGCGTTAACGTACTGCGTTAACGTGAGACTGTAATCGCGCAATAAAAAAATATTGCTGTTAACCTATTCTCAAAGTTGGGTTGGAAGCTAGGTCTATTCTATGCAAGGTCTATTCTGACTTTTACCTTGATATTTTAGCGTGGATGTATACCTGACCGGTGAGCTGTCTGACAAAAAAGTGCCCTTCTGAATCAAATCAGCAGGATGCCTGACTTTAACTGCCGTTTGGCAGTTTCACTTTAACTCATGACCATTTCATTCATGCCCCCGTGACAAACTGGGGTATTAAACGCAAATTACGAGTAAGGACTGGTGAGAGTGTTATGGAATTTAATAACGTACATCAAACGGTAAGAAAAAAAAAGCAGTTCTGACTTTAGCAGTTCGGATTAAGGTCATCAAAAATCGCAGTTTCGAGCTACACCTACAGTTCAAAATTCATGTTTAACTGAATAAACAGTTAGTTTAACACAAGTACATCTTATTGAACAATTTATTTTCATCACCAATTATCATAGTAGAAAAGTTACTTATGCAGTTTGTGATGCATTTTGGAAACAAGAGATGAGGCCCTGGTCTAATGTGCCACATGGCTTGAGAACCCGTTCTCTAATACTTATTATTCGGGTAGCACACATATTCTGAATGCCTTCGGCAGAATTCAAATGAACCATTTTAATCTAGATTAATCTAGATTTTAAAAATTAATCTATACCCACCTATATTATTTATTTACTCCAAGGGCCATTTATATCAAAGTTGATATTTAGCCACACTACAGTATATTGGTGTTTCATAACATCTAGTTTTTATGAGGTGGGTTGTTACCCCAACGCTCAACCCCCAACCTGGAGAACCAGGATATACACATGCACTATGGACAATTTAGTTTACCCAATTCACCTAAAGCACGTCTTTGGACTGTGGGGGAAACCGGAGCACTCGGAGATAACCCACACCAACATCTAGAAAACATGCAAACTCATACAAAAAAGCCAACTGACCCAGTTGGAACTCGAACCAGCGACCTTCTTGCTGTAAATTTTCATTTTTGATTGAACTATCCCTTTAACTTAACTACTTGAGTCATTCTAAACCCCATGTAAACTTAAACCTAGGTTATCTTTGTTCACACAATACAATCCCAAACCTAGGATTAACATCCAAATATGCATAATTTTGTCAGTCAGTCAGTCAGTCAGTCAGTCTTCATTAATTTCCCAAAGGCAATTTGGTTGCAGCATACAAGCATGTCACACATAATACACAAAAGCACATTATACAATACAAATTCTACCCAAAATTTAAAAACTTTACAGCTGAGGGGATGAATGAAAATTTAAACTGATTTGTTTTACTAATAGGAGTTTTGTATCGAATACCAGAAGGGAGAAGATAAAACTTGTGGTGCATAGGATGGGAATCATCTGACAGAATACTCTGAGCTTTAGTCAAAACTTGTCTTTGGTATAACTGAGCCATGGTCATCTGTTTTCTCCCTGTTATTTTTCCTCCTAGGTTCACAATTTTCTCCAAACAACTCTTATTTTTCACACTTAGAGAATTGAACCAACAAAGCAAGGAAAAAGATAACAGTGACTAAATGTATGAACTGTAAAACATGCACATGAGTGATTTATCTATATTAAAAGATCTTAGTTTCTGTAAACAGTATAGTTTTTGTTGTCCCTACTTTGTTGTCTCTTTTGGTACAATAAGAGATCGAACATATTCAGTATGTGACCAGTTTACATAGTTGTTGCCTCAAATATATTGTCGACTGCTATTAAGTTTTTTCTGAAAATTGCTATTAAGACTTTTCAGACCATAAAGGTAAGAATTACATTTTTTTTTTTGTCAAAATTTGCATTTCTTTCCCCATCATACACTGAAAAACGTTTAAAAAGAAATGTTATTGGCTGTCGAATGCTAACAATCCAATTTGATGTGGTGTTAAGGCCAATTTATATTTTTGAGTTCATACGCTAGTTTCTCAAAAAGGCACAACTCTCAAAAAACATGACACGTGAGAAAACGTGAGAAAATGTCACATTCGCCACCTGTACCAAGACGACCAATCACAGATGTCATCATTGTGACA